>NC_048897.1:12555684-12671923 GCF_011077185.1 Oxyura jamaicensis | reverse complement strand
AGGATAGGATAGGATAGGATAGGATAGGATAGGATAGGATAGGATAGGATAGGATAGGATAGGATAGGATAGGATAGGATAGGATAGGATAGGATAGGATAGGATAGGACAGGACAGGACAGGACAGGACAAGATAGGACAGGACAGGATAGGATAGAACAGGATAGGGTAGGGTAGGGTAGGGTAGGGTAGAGTAGAGTAGAGTAGAGTAGAGTAGAGTAGAGTAAAGTAGTTTAGAGTAGAGTAGAGTAGAGTAGTAGTGGAGTGCAGTGGAGTGCAGTGGAGTGGAGTGGAGTGGAGTGGAGTGGAATGGAATGGAATGGAATGGAATGGAATGGAAAGGAAAGGAACAGAACAGTTTGAAGGCACCTACAAAGATCATCAAGTCCAACTGCCTGACTGCTTCAAGACTAATGAAAACTTAAAGCAAATTATTAAGGGCATTATCCAAATATCTTTTGAACATTGGCAGGCATGGGACAACAACCATCTCACTAGGACGCCTGCTCCAGTGTTTGACCACCCTCAAGGTAAAGAAATTTTTTTCTAATATCCAGTCTGAACCTCCCCTGGTTCAGCTTTGGGCCATTCCCACACATCATGTCATTGGTTACCAGGGAGAAGAGACTGGAACAATTTCCCCTCCTCAGGAACTGTAGAGAGGAATTTGGTCACCTCTCAACCTTCTTTTCTTCAAAACTGACAAACTAATCCAGTACTCTAATATATCTATATCCCTTTGCAAGGCCTCTCATCCCTCTTGAAAGTCAGTGGCACCTCCCAGTTTAGTATCATCAACAAAATTGCTAAGGATGCATTCAACTCCTGCATCCAGATCTCTGATGAAAATGTTGAACACTGGCTCTAGAATTAAGCCTAGGGGCACAATGCTAGTGACCAGCTGACAGCCAGATTTAGCCCCATTTACTACAGTCCTTTGAGTTCTGCCTGCCATTCAGCCAGTTCATTGCCCAACATAGTGTGAACTTGTTCAGCTCACTATTGGACAACCTAAGAAGTATATTTTTCCTCCGTATATTCGATCCACAATGCATGTTACACTCACATGATTTTTAGAGCTGCAGGAGCTTAACTTCTACTGCAGGAATTGATATTTTCAATTCAGGAGTCCTCTTATTCTGTCGAGATGGTAAATGCCATATAAAGCTAGACCAGACTATTACATAGCACAGAAGTCTGCTCAAAGATCATCTGTTATAATTGTGTTTAAATCCCCTAGAGATTTAAAGAAAAAAAAAATGCTAAAGAACTCATGAGGAATAATATGACAAGAATGGGACACGGGACCAGCTGAAATGGACAATCCTAACATCTTCTGTATAGACAAAGTTCCTGTAGAGTATGTCTCAGAACCTAAAAAAGCTTTCCCTTTTACCAACCTATGAATCTAAGCCCAAAATATTAATGCAAAATATGGAGATGCTCTTCCTGGAAGCATGTACTTGTAGAAAGGCATTCATCTAGAAAAATCATACCTATAATCCGTCAAGAGTGCACACTAGGCATTCTGCATAGCTCCGATAAAGCTTATGAATGTCTCAAACAAATATTGGTGTGACATGCCTACCAAAGTGAAGAACTATTGCATATTATCAGAAGTTGGCATTCTCAAACATGTCAGAAGAAAAAAAAAAAAAAAAAAAAAACTTCATCCCCTTTTAAGAGCCCTGGAGTCTTGATGAATATTGTTGGTTCATTCTATGGCCACCAGAAAATGCAAAAAATGTGTGGTTGTGGTCAGATTACAAATTATTGTCTCTGCAGAAGCAGTCATTTTTCTAATGCAGAGGCTGAAATGGTGGCAGATGTATTTCACTGACTACAAAAGGTGGACGAAGATACTGTCAGAAAAAGGACAGATTTATTTATTCTAGTTTTTAAGGATTTGTGGAACTAAATCTGTCAAAGCAAATACTTAGGCTCAGAGATTGAAAGTGAGACTTAAGTGAAGGTTACTAATATGGTGAAAGTGCAAGTGATTAAATTACAAAATTGCTGTACTTGTCTTCCGTGGATAACCTGATAATTACCTATCTAAATGAGAAATTAGCATTTTGTTGGATTTTATTATTTTGGGGAGAGTAGAGCACGAGTTTGAAGTACTCACAGAACATATCCAATGAGTCAGTAATAATTTACATTTCATGAGGAATGTGTAGAGCAGTATCTAGCCAAGTAATTCCAAAGATAAGGTATGTTACACAAACATTTACTTAGATCTTGATGTCCATCTTTTTAATTCCTGTTAAGTATCAGAACATGCAGAATTGTTGTCAGAGGTCATCTGAAGTGGTGGAAAAAGTTAGAATGCGAGAAAATAGAAAGGTAAAGTAGCATGAAAATCAGTGAAGAATCAGAATATCATTGTGACTGATGCATTTCTTTGTTGGATGGCCTACCATATTACATAGAGCACATTTAATTAGATTTACCTATCAGACTGTTTTTCCAGAAAGGAAACATAAAAACTGTTCTCATCATGATGTGAGGCAAGATTATTTTAGAAAGCAGACTTCAGCTGTATATCAGGGTCAGGTCAATGAAGTGATAGGTGGACTACACAGTTGTGACAAACACTAAATGATAACATCACCATCTTTAGGAAAGGGAAACAAATCAAAGAAAATGTGGAATTAATGGGGGAAACCTATCTACAAATTTCAGACAATTCAAAGGGAAAATCTGCATAATGTATTTAAAATATGGAGAGATGAAGGAAGAAATTTATCCCAGTCCCTTAAATGTGGAGGCCATTGTAGGTTGACATATGCGAATGTCAAAACTTTCATAGGACTTCCAGAATATTATAGAAGTGTGCAGAAAAATTCAGTGACATTCTCACTAAAACAGAACAAAACAACCTGGAAGGTTAACAAGATAACTCTGTCTGAAAATTATGAGAAGCTTTAAGCAGGTAAAGGCATTCTTGTCCTTATGTCCTATCTTTGCTGTTCCAAACTTTGATTAAATATTTGAGCACATCTCCAATATATGAGATGTGTTTATGCAATTTGGCATAGATAGAGAAAAAAAATATATATTAATTTTCTTAAGCAAAAATATTACTGCATTTGAGCAAATGTTTTCTATGACAAAGAAAGTATACTTTCAAGCAGCAGAACCAACACCTGGCTGATTTAAAATGGAGACATCTGTCATAGTTCTCTTTAATTTGATTTCAGACAATGAAAGGAATATAAGGAATATATTCTAAATTGCTATAATAGAACCTTCTGTTTCAGAAATATAATGTGAGAGATGTTTGTATCAAAGGTAAAATGTGCATATCAAAATAGTAAATGATATTTTTTTGATTCTTTTAAAAATAGTAAATGGGAGGTTTACTTTCAAATTATGCCAATGTATTTTTATTTTCCAGACACTTTTTTTTTTTTCCTGAGAGTTCCTGATTCCATCACAATACAAATAAGTTATTTTTGACATTAGTTGTCAATAGTCTGAAAAATTTGGCATTTTTACTTTCTATAAAAATATTATTTTCTTATGTAGCTTAAAATATGTGTCTCATCATATCCCTGAAACTAGGGAATTTAAGTCAAGATGTTTTGGAAGTTTATCTCTGATGCTTTAAGATGCTCTACTGTCTGACCTCTTCCTCTTCTGGAGCGTATTGTCTAGGTAGCTGAACTGGATCTTGAATATACACAACCACAGACATCAGTTGATTATATTATGTCATCCATTTTTAACATCATTTTCCCTGAGACACTAGTCTGTAAAATATGATTGCTGAAAAACCTACACTTTCTCCATGTTGTCACTTTTGCTGAACGAACAGGAGTCTCCCCAGAGGATCAGGGTGGCCATATCATGGAAGAGTTGCATCTTAAACTGCCTCCGTTGAGTCTATCACATCTTTCTTCTCAGTTACAATATGTCAGTATTCCAATGCAGTATTTGCCTTGTCTAATTTAAGTGAATGGAACCTCATTCCTCTCTATTTTGAGGTTCTTATGTCAGCTGCAAAACCTAAACACAACAGGCTTACTGAAGAATGACATTTTATCATAAATGTCCAATTTTTTGTGTTTCAGTAATTTAAAACAAATCTTTTTACTCTGGCTTTTAAATAATTTTATTGTGAACTCTACTAGCATTAATAATTAACTTTAATAATTGAATTTTTTTAAAAATATGTAGAATGCTAAAAGATTGCCTTTGGATATTAGTTTAGTGTTTTCTTTTGTATGTGCTGACAACATGGGATTAAGTAATGAATATATATAGCCATGCTTGGTGGAGAATGCAGAATTGTTTAGTAAGCAGTCTGAACATTTTCATACATTATCAACCTTAAAATATATTGCAGAAAAAGGAAATAAGCACAAGGATAATGTACAAGTGAGTGCATAAAACTTCTTATTGTTAAATGTCAATTGCTGATTTAGGAGTCATCTGCTATACACTTTATGTTATATCTGAATTCTCTTTAAAAATGTATGCCATCGTATGCATGTAGAAGAAGTTCAGAGGGTTTTTAATAATTCTCAGCTGAACAATAATGTATTTATTTACCCTCACTTATTCAATAATATGTTTATTATGTTTAATTGTATAGGTCTCCAATCTGCAAAGCTTTTTCAGGTAGAAATACACCTCAAAAATGCATAATATATATATAGTTTGAACATTAAATTTATTAAAGAAGTTTGATTTGAAGAACGTCTTGTGTTTTTGTTGTTGTTGTTGTTGTTGCTGTTATTTTGTTGTTGCTATTGTTTGTTTTGTTTTGTTTTTAATATATATAAATGCAATGCTTGTAAAAGGGGTGGATAATTCTTGAAAAACGTTCTTATGAGTTACACATCTATGAAAGGCATTTGCATATCACCATTCCCTAAGAGTATCTGTGGCAATTAACAAAACCTAAAGACCAAGCAGAGTTCACAAAAGTCCGGTCAAGAATCTATTATTTTATTTTTTTTTTTTTTTGGTCCTGTTTGAATATATTAGAATGAAAAATAATGTTACAAAAATGAAAGATCAGTATAAAGATTGCATTTATATGGTGAAATCCCCCAGCATTATATGTCTGGATTAAATTTAGGAACAATTAGTGCATTAGGTTGCATACACATTTCTAAAATTTGATCATTATTTTAAAACAAACTTTAGCTAAAGCTAAAAGAAAATATATTTTCAATACTAACATAATAGATACCCTGAAACACAACGTGCACAGGAAAAAAAATAAAAATTAAAATTAAAAAAAAATCAAGATTAGAATGGAATTTTTAGAACATTTCCCAGTCAATGAGAGCAAATACCTCCATGGAAATGAGAAACAGACCAGGTGAAAATTACAAGCTATTTTCAAATTATTATCAACCTTCAATGCAACCAAATGCCAAAGGGGCACTCTGCATTTTGTGGAGCACAAAATTCACTTCTGATTCCAACATTGCTGAGTGCTAAGTTCAATATATAATATATGTATATATATATTATATATATTGTACTTTAAATAGAAATTGGAAGGACACAGTGAGCCAAGTGGAATTTTTTATGTCACATATTTAAAATATAGTCATTTTAATTTCTGAATAAATCTAAAATGTTACCAGTTTTGTTAAGATCTCCATCTTCAGTAATGACAATTTTGATGTTGCTACCAAAGGAATTATTTTCATTTTTTGGTTTTACTAAAACTTATACTGAGAAATATATTACTTCATTCATATAAATACAGTAAGAGCTGTTTGTAATATATGTATCTGTTATATATCAGTTTACAAAATATTGCTTGATCGCACCAAATTGTATCTCATAGCTGAATGAAGCATTGCAAAATATTTCTTCATGCTTGATCTCCAGGGATGAAGATTAATACTAATTATTAATACTATGCAAATACTTAATACTGTTTATTAACCTTTTTTAGATTATAAGAGAGAGAAAATAGAAAATGAACATTTTCTCTCTTTCTTTACTTATTGATTAGTCAAAACAACAACAACAAAAAATTGGGTCAAAAAGTCAGATTCTGAGACTATGAGAATGTGGTACAGCATGACAAAGCTATTAATTTTAAAAGAGATTTCAAAAATGCTGAGAATTGGACTAAGTTGGGAGGATGGGCAAACAAGATTAACACTCATTCTACATCCATGGTATAATACATATCCAATATAAAAACCACAACAGGGATCTACATTATAACACTTACAATTTTAGGTGCCATGAATTTTTTGTTAGAGTTTTGCTGTGTGGAAATAAAGGCTTATCTCCTGCTAACTTCATAGAATCATAGAACTGATCTTAAAATCATAGAACAGATTGGTTTGGAAGGGACCTTAACGATCATCCAGTTCCAACCCCCCTGCCATGTGCAGGGACACCTCCCACCAGACCAGGTTGCTCAAAGCCCCATCCAACCTGGCTTTGAAAGCTTTGAGGGATGGGGCATCCACAGCTTCTCTGGGCAATCTGTTCTAGTGCCCCACTACCTTCATAGCAAAGAACTTCTGAATATCTAATCTACATCTATCTTTCAGTTTAAAGCCATTACCCTTTTGTAAAGAGTCGCCCTCCAGCTTTCCTGTAGGCTCCCCTTTAGGTACTTGAAGGCTGTAGGTCTCCCTGGAGCCTTCTCTTCTGTAGGCTGAACATCCCTAGCTCTCTCAGACTGTCTTCAAAGGAGAGGTGCTCCAGCCCCTTGATAATCTTTGTGGCCCTTCTCTGGACTTGTTCCATCAGATCTATGTCCTTCTTTTGTTGGGGGACCCAGAGCTGAGCACAGAACTTGGTGTCAAATTATTTGCCTTCAGTGAGACAAGATATCTCAACTTGACACATCTGATGAATTCACTACAGGAACCAACAACATTTACAGAATAAAGAATAAAATTAAAGAGATGCATAATTTGCATGAATGGTAGGTATTGTTTTGCAGAAAGTAATAATTTTCACTTAATAGTAAACATGGAGTGATGGATTAGGACCAGAATTTGAGAGATTTCTGCACTTTCTTCCTCTTTCAAGATGACATGATTCTTTAAAATATGTTAAACTTGGTGACCCAGGACTGTCAGGATGTAGAATTATAAAAACATAATTATTGTTAGAGAGAAAAATTTGAATGGAGAAAAATTCCTACAAAAATCAGTACACAAATTAAGTATCTTTCTATTTAACCAAAATTGCAAAACATGCCCTTTTTAACAATATTAATTTGTAATAATATTCCACATTTTTATATAGAGAGGTTTTATTTCTGGCACTGTGGCACTCATGTAGTTGTAATTATTCTGTTTTATAGTTGGGAAAGCGAGGAACAGAAATAATTCCCAAACTGATCCTGCTGTATTGTCTGTGAAAGGCATGAGGAAGGAAGGAAAGTAGGACAAACGAGGAAGATAAAACTATGTGATCTGGCTTCTCTATGCCAGCATACCAGTTCAGAACATGCCACTTTCACACTGATGTTATTTAAAACACAAATCTTACAACTTATTTCATCAAGTACCATGTAGTCCTTCAGCTATCTTTGAAATATGGGATGTGTAGATGAAAACTTGAATTTTATCCCCATTCTCACCATTGGTAGAGGAATGCAATAAAGCAAAATAATGTATTCTGTGTTTCATTAACAAGGCTTGTATTTATCATGATGTTTCACTGCCTGAACACCTTTGCAAATGTGTCTTTACAATGTATCTATGCTTTTATTTTCTGAATGTGCCAAGTGACTATAACTTAGAGCCTCATCTCCCTGTTCAATAGCTCTGAAGTCTCACAAAATGAAATGATAGAAAAAAATTACAGAATCAAACCTTTATAATGTATTTAAATTCATCTTTGCTAGAGTGTTCTCAATCTAAAAAGTCTTTTATTTTAAGAGAAAGTAAAAATAATGCATTGCCATGGAAACCTATTCTTCATATTTTTTTCCTACTGGAAATATTTCATCACAAATTATGCTGCATTTTCTGTGGCTCAGGACTCCCAAGTATGCCTTCATTTTACCTATAGTTCTTATTTTGACTTTGTTAATCTTGAAATCTCTTTCCTCTAAAGTAATAATTTGCTCCACTCTAAAAATTATTTTTTTCCTACCCAAATAAGTTCAAAGAAGAGGAAAATGAATATATAACCTTTTGAATCTTCATAAATTCTTTTCAAATGTTATTTAATTTATTTACAGTGTAAGAGGAAGAACAATTAAATTACATCTCCACTTGAAAAAAAAGAAAAAAAAAAAAAAAAAAAAAGTAATATTTTTCATTTCCCTTACATTTTCTAAGGACTCACACTCCTTCCAGCAAGTCACCTTTTGAGCTATGTGCTTCCTTCAAGCTTGCAATGAATATAAATAACTGTCATAAAGTGTGCGAGCAAACTGCTGAAAAAATTCAAACTGCAAAAGTAAGGATGCTTTAAGCTGCTGCTGTGCCCATTACTTCATATACAGCACTAGCTCTAATGTTCTCAGTGTGCATGCTCATGCACATGTGTGTGTCTGCAATGGTCTCAATGGCACTATAACACATGGCTTCTGTAGATGATGGAGCTTGTACATGCTTCTGATTCTTCCTGAAATAAAAGTTTACTTAATTGAATTAAGGTTCAGAAAGAGATATTAGTAAAGGAGAAATTGTGAAGGGAACTCAGTGAGCCTAGTCATATCAGCAGTAGGCTTAAGATGGTGTTAGACAAGAGACAAACTTATGAGCTTTTTTTATTTCCCTATAACATAAAATCCTTCTTTAATAGATACAGGTGTTTAAATGAATGTATATTAATATGTGTTTATGAAGGTATACCTAATTGTGCTTAAAATATTTTTTAAAGTATAAAGTTATAGCTATAAATATATAAATGTAGATTAAGAATGTTCACATAAATATATATTACACATGTAAAAGCAATTCTATTTAAGCTAGCTGAGAATTAGACTATTATTCTACACTATAATCTTTATTCATTATTCAAGGCCAGGTTGGATGGAGCCTTAGCCAACCTGATCTAGTGGGTGGCATCCCTACCTATTTATTGGAGAGGGGTTGGAGTTAGATGATGTTTAAGGTCCCTTCCAACCCATTCTATGATTCATTATATGGCAAAGGTTGCAAAACCTCTGTCATTCAAGAATCTACAAGTTTTAACCTCAAAAGTACTATGCAGTGCCATGCAGAAATAACTGAAGGAGGTGGTACATTAGAAACAGTATAGTTGACTAATGCAGGCCTCAGCCACACCTATAAGCTCCTGCCAAATTATAAAATTAGAAAGTCTGATACATTACCATTACAAGCATTTCATTGGTACCCTTCTGGCACAAGCTCTCATCCTGTCAGTGAAACACTTACTATTCCTGATTTGGATAAAAACATATTATCTCAAAACTTCAGTTTAAATTAATCATGTTTAAATTGGTATTCTTGGAACAAACTGAAGAACAGACAGATGAAAGAGTCCTAGAAGAGCTTTTGGGACAACAACACAGAAGAAGAGACAAAGAGGTCATTCATAGTAGCATCTTCAAAAGCTAGTTGTCTGTTAAGTGAATGCTTTTCCACACCTGTTGGTCTTTACTAATGAGGCTACTTTGATTTTTGTACCTGAGATAGCATAGCAACAAGTATACACCTGAGCTGGCGTTGAAAAACCTAGCTCAAGTAGCACTTCCACAGCTGTCCTGACCTGCCTGATGGCAGGATCCACAGCTAGGTTAGCTAAACAACTACTGAAACCACCTACCATCTGCTAGATACCCATTTCATAATTTAGCCTACCTGTCTCCTTATAGACTATTTTTGTGGACATTCTATTCCTCTTCCATGTGTAGCTTCTTATTTTATGAAGAAACTAGACGTACTCAATATCAAGAATGCTCTAAATAGAACAATGTGATCAGATCACAGTATCACAATATTTATTTTTTCCCCCCTGTAGTTTGAGAAACAACTTTGAACCCTCCTGAGTTCTGGTTTACCTAGTGGCTCTGAGAAGGTATTTTGCTGTGGAACAGATACAGTACAAAAGTGATTCTGTAAATATTGGTACATAAAAGATTGATCAACAAAATGTACATACCTGTAGGTTTGAGCAGCAGTTGAAAAGTAGTCCTGGAAGCTTTGGGAGAGTAAAGAAAGAAAGAGGTACCTGCATACCTTTCTGGACCTGAGTCAGAGGGTTTAAAATGCTAAGAAAAGCTGAGAAAATCCTTAAAAATTTGGCATTTACAAACCTGAAACTTGTAATTACAGAATAAGTACACTTATCAACCAATCCAAGTGAGAGAGCTGTCCAGATTAAATAATATATGTGTAAGGGTAGATAAATTCTATAGTTAGAATTGAATTCCACCAATATTAGGAAAAGTTTACAGGAAATAGAATTTCTATAAGATTTCATTTTTTTATTATTTATTTCTTAAATATTTTTTCATCCTAAATATTTTGAAAGATTATGAGAAATACTATTTAAATATAATTTCTTCTTTTAATAGTCTGATTTTAATAGTCTTCTTTTAATAGTCATACTTGAAATTAAAATCTAAAATGTTCTTTTTTGAAGTGTTGAAATATTTTAATATAATTTCATCTCTTAATTTCATTTTTGTCTAAAAATTGAAGTCAGAAGGTTTCAAAGAACAATTTTTATTCCTACAATCATATATTTTTTGGCAGGAAAACAGAATAACATTTTCAGAAATTTTTCAAGTATTTTTAGTAATTTCTATAATAACAATGCTAGCAGTTTTTTTTATGTTGCAGTTAATAAAATAAAATAAAATAAAATAAAATAAAATAAAATAAAATAAAATAAAATAAAATAAAATAAAACATTTCTACACTACCAATGATCTTGCTTAGGATTGAATTAATCCTGTTCAAGGTATCTTGGTTACCAAAAATTTCACTAATGATGCCCACTGGAATGAGAAATACAAACCTCCTTTTTCTATATGAGCACTTGGCTATCGTAGTTGTTAACAGTCATATGATTCTGGTAAAAATTTCAAAGAAAGCCTTCACTAAATCAGTCAGAAGGCAATGTGTATTCAGAATAGACTTTCTGAGTACCTAGGAAATTTTTACACAGCAGAAAAGAGGTGAGATTGCTGAACTCATACTTTGTACCTTGGATTTTTTTTTTTTTTCATAAAGTTGTAACATTGTAAATTTGATAATGTGGTTATGTTGCTCAGAAGATTAGAAGAAATCTTGTGAACACAAATCTATCAGGATCATTTGAGAGCTTTGAAATCATTATCTTTATTACTGCCTAAAGACATAATTCATCACTTTCAATGGAAGCCAGCAGTGGCATTTCTCTTCTATCACTTTCTGAGCTTCAGTTTTTATACTAATATACTAATGTACTAATATACTAATGTATATTAGTATATATATGTATATGCTACATATGATATGTATATGCTACATATCTTGGAACTAAAAAGATTACTGCATAATAGCAGAAATGTGCAACACATTATACAAAATGGCCTGCTTTGTTTTTTGTTTGTTTTTAGGGACAATATTCTATTACCAAGTATAAGAGATGTTGATATTAAGTAATTCATATCACTGTGTCCTTTGGTGACCCATACCACAGGTCCTCTGGGGACACAGGAGTTGAACTCTATGATCTTTGTGGGTCCCTTCCAACTCAGGATATTCCATAATTCTATGATTTTATGACTGTTTTCATCACAACACAGTAGATAGAATCTTGGCCATCAGATCCTTGCATTATTTACAGTAAATTAAAGTAATGACCAGTAAAAATTAACGGAATCTTTTAAGCGATGTGAGATCACCCTCCACAGGAAATACTGTAGAATGCAGAATTCCTTTATAGGAATTTTATTCCTTGCAAGTTTGAAAAATACCTCAATGAACTGCTAGATTTTTCGAAGCATTACACAGTATTCTTCACATGTGGTACATCCTGTTCAGTCACTCCATGTTTATCAAAATCGTAAAACCAATAACTCCTTGAAAACAATGAAAAATACCTAGATTTTCATTTCCCAAATCTCTCAAAAGATGCTTTTAAAAATAAACAAATAGAGAATTGTAACATAAGATTTTTCCATATTACATAATTTTTGCAAGTTCATCAGTCATAGCCTTCATCAGTTTTCCTCCCTAAGTCTTGTAGATGATAAATACGTTTGGAAAATCAGCTACTGCTATGCTGTCACATTTTCTTTTCTTTTCTTTTCTTTTCTTTTCTTTTCTTTTCTTTTCTTTTCTTTTCTTTTCTTTTCTTTTCTTTTCTTTTCTTTTCTTTTCTTTTCTTTTCTCTTCTCTTCTCTTCTAATCTCTTCTCTTTTTTCTTTTTTTTCTTTTTTCTTCTTTTCTTTTTTATATACTGAAGTCACACACTACACATTCACAGAAAAGTGCAATAATATATCTTTTCTACATTCAAGCCAGGAGTGATCCACCATAGTAAGTTTTTTTCTCTCACATAAGTCTAGACAGAGGGTAATTAAAAAAACATATTTTACCATTCCTAAATAAAAGTCCAAGGAGTTAGGAATCTTATGTTAACTTCAGAAATAAATACCTCTAGTATAGATAGTGATGAATCTGCTTATTGTCTCCCAGTCCTCGGTGTTTAGCCTCTACATGGAAATAAAGAGATGACACAGCCAGATGATTCAATAATATCTTTTGGGTTTGGTAAAAGATACAAAGATACATTTAAAAAGATACATTAAAAGTAGTAATTAAAGACAAGAAGATCAAAGAAAATGTACCTGTCCTTATAGATAAATGGCTGCAATCAGGAATCTGTGAGTTATAGCAGAGAGGTAAGCAAAAATTCTCTACAGGTGTCTATCCTCTACAGAGAAGAGATTAATCCCCAGAAACCAATTTAAAAGGCGTAGTTATTGGCCCTTTGTTTTAGTGATTCTGTTGCATTGCCTTTTCTCCATTCTCCTCTGCTCGGCCCATGCCTGTACATGTCATTGTTTACCATCCTCTAACCTGACCTTCCTTTTTCCTTCAGACCATTGCTTCAACACTCTTCCTAAGTGATCTAGAGTGCACCACAGCATTCAATTTTTTATGTTATTTCCCCTTTTTATTCTCTGTCCCACTTGAGAATCCTTCAGAAGTGTCTTCTTAGAAGATTATCCCATACATCTAGAAAAACATGACAAACCCTGTTTCTTTTCCTAGTTCATCAGCTGGATGCTGACTTCTAGCAATAGCTGCATATAGAGTTAATCTCCGATTAAACTACTGCAGCAACTTTCTGAAGTGTGTACAACTCTGGAATTTCAAAATGCTGTGTTCCAGGCACACTATGAAGTTTGGGAGTAGGTATTTGTCAGCACAGTTCCTGTTTTTAAATTGGACTTGTGATCAGCTTTTAGCAAGGCATCTGTAGCTGCTCAATAAACATAGTAGCATCATGGCCTATCAGCTCCCATTATGATTTCTACAGCTTTTCTCTGTTCTACATCCTGCAGTGACATTGAGCAGGATATTTCACACAGAAATATATAGCAGAAACATCAGAGCACAGATTCTCAAGTGTGATTTGTTCAGATCCCAGTACCCAACAGATACTGATGTGTATATTGGAGAAGGGCAGCAGCAGCCCGGGGCTTTGCAGCAGGCCAGGAGCCAGCATCGTAGGAGGCAGCCCACCACCTCCACCCCCACCCCTCACACCCAGAGGCTGCTCAAAGACACTTCTGGTTCCAGAGCTTCTGCTGCTCCTCAGCAGGCAAAGGGGCAGCAACTCTGCACAGCCTCTGAAGAGAAGACAAAGTGATGGGTATTTGGCAGGTGTGAGAGGGACAACAATTGCTTTTTGACATGCCTTTTGGAACTAGTAACATGACTTGAGACCCTTTCTAATACACATTTGAAAGAGTGTGAATGTAATTTATTACTTTTACATTTTATGTTTTCCTTCAAACTGTCAAAACATTGCCATCTCATGATTAAATCCTGTAGTTTATACTTGGTAAACTAGTTTTATTGCTTGTCTGAATTACAAAGATTATTATTATTATTATTATTTGAAAATAATAAAACAAATGTTTTTTTTTGTTTGGTTGTATTTGTTGTTGTTTGTTTTTGTTTGTTTGTTTGTTTGTTTTGCTTTGTTTTTAATTGTCAGAGTGTTTATAAATAATCAGTATTAAATGAACTATCTAGTAGAAGACTATATTATTTTTAGCCATTTCAAAGCCCATAATCTTGGGATTTCTGTCCCACCAAAGCACAAAAAGTCCGAAGGTAAGAAAACCCCCAAATTAAAAACTATAAGCAACTATCCCTTAAAGACAATCAATATATTTTATTTATATCAATATCCCTTTTTAAAGTTATTATAACTGTATCCATTATTTTATATCTATTGGTTTTATCCATAACATTTTCCTTCTGGTAAAGAGGAAAAAAAAAGTTGCACATATATTAAGAAAATATTCAAAATTATGTATGGGATTTTTTCTTATAAAGGACAAAGTGAAACCTGGAGATAGATGACAACTTGCAGATGAAATTTATTTAATCTGTCAATTCAAGTTTGTGTTGGATTTAACTGGCATATCTAGTGGCATGAGATTATAGTAATGAATAAATTGAAAGTTAGCTCATTAGATGATGCTCTGAAATACCTACCTAGCATTCCCAAAATATTAGTCTCGACCTGATCTTGACACGGAAAATACAAGTATAGCTATTGTTTTCAGTAATAGTAAGACAACATCAAAAGAGTTTACAGTCATAAGAAATTCACAGATGATTATCTACTAAAACTAATCTGGCTATTTACATTTTGGAATTTCTTTTTCTTATCTTTACTTCTAACTGAGTTTTTTCTTTTTGTATCTCTAAAATGATCTTTCCTCTTTCAAGTGTTGATACTCAAGAAAACATTGATTTCTTCATTTCCCTTAAACATAAACTTGCATTCTCTTTTATAATTTCCAGTAAAAAAGCCTTCCAATATGCATTTACATTTCAACATGAAGGCTGTTAAAAATGTGTGGACAAGCAAACTTTCTGAAATAAAAGAATACTGCTTATTTATCCTTCTTTAAAATATATAAAAAATAAAATAAAATAAAATAAATAAAATAAGATAAAATAAATAAAATAAAATAAAGAAGGAAAAAGAAAAAAATATATTGCTATCCAGAAAATAGTTGAAAAATAGCCCATTTTGTAAACTATGAGATTATATTTTCTGTATCTTGGTTTCCAATCTAAAATTATACTCCCTAATCAGTAAGTTTGGTGATTTAATTATACCTGAAGTGTGGAAAAGTCTTTGTTTTCAGCCCAAGCATGAATTTCACCTCATGTAAACCCTTTAAATCAAACTATTCATACTGAAATTTACAAAAAAAAAAAAAAGTTCAGAAACAACAACCAACATATACCCATGGAGATATCTACCTTTCTAAGTAGAGGTTAAATACACATACAACAAAAGCAAAACTTGATTCTGTATCAGCCTAGTGGAAACCACTTTCAAAGCTACTTTTCATTATTTACCTCCCACTCCCTGAAGATAAGATTGTTTTGTGAAACAAGATTTTCATTAGAGTCCCAAGTGATTCTTTTTCTTTTGATCTCTACTACTACACAGAGAAAAATGAATTGTCATTTAATAGAGAAATAAATTATCAAGCAAATCTGAAATTAAGTCCAACTCAGAGAAGATACTCCAAGTAGTTAGTTCCTTAGTTCCTTCTTCACTTTTATGATTTTTATAGCTATAAGAGTCATTGTCCAATGAGTATTAGTGTCATTGTCCAATGAATGTACTCACTTTAAAGCAAAAAGAGAAAGTGATACTGCATCAATAAAGTAAGGGGGGGGGGGGGGGAGGGGGGGGTGCAGGGAATAAAAATGATGGGGCTAATTTATTTGTAAAATAATATCAAGGTCAAATGCGTAAGCCATATGCATCTCTTGGGTTTGAAATGAGACAGAAAAACACTACTAATATGTGCTCCTTTAAGCAAGTTCACTCCTACAAAATACAGCAATGATTTGCAAGTTAGTAGTGATCTGAGATCAAAGCTCAATGATGACGATTTAAGCTCTGTTTGCAACTTCAACAACAGCAAGGAAACACTTAAATGGGATTTTTTGTTTCTCTGAAGAAAAGCTGTTTCTGTCAGAAAAAAATCTATTTTTATTTCTATTTCACTCTTAGAGAAAAGATTTGCTGTTGGACTATGTTTTCATTGTGCTCCTTTACACTCATTCCCTGTGTACCAATTTTAAATGTCTGCCTTCATGTCAGCAATATGAAAAACCATAAAAGCCTGAAGATAGCAGGGGAGTTCTCACCATTCCACTCCAGACAGCAATGAGGCAGACTACTGAAGACAGAGACACCAGGAAAACTGTTCACTTAGATATGAATAATACAAAAGATTTTTTTTGTTAGATTTGTTTGTTTGTTTGTTTGTTGTTTGTTTGTTTGTTTTTTCCCTAAATTCAGATTGCTGTTTCTTCAAGGAGGTTTTTCAAGTTGCGTCCATGTAGAGTTCACAATCTGAAGCAAATTGAAAAGATGTGAAATTTGCCCTGAAGCAGAGAATGACCTTGGGTTATTTATAAGCTCAATGACAGCAATCTTATTAAAGTTTGGGCCTGAAACATTTTCCTTTATGTTACAGTTAATAGAAAGCAACAGAGCTTTGGAAAGCAGCTCTACAAATAATATATTTTAAAAAAAAAAAAAAAAAAAAAAAACTAATCATATCATCATAATAATTATGCAAAAGCTTCAATCGTCTGGTATGCAAATTTCCAACTTTAGCACTCTGGGAACAACTTGGGTTCGATGAGGAGTCACAATCTCCTGTTGTAACTGAATACACTTATCACCTAAGGGTTCAATTACAACTATCATCTTGAAACTGGATTGATCCCTGAAGAAACTTAAAATGATAGATACTCTAGAACATTAGATCGTAAAGGGACTTTGTTGGTCATTGAGACCATTCCCTTGCCAGTACTAGAGCAGATAACCACACCACATAATCCATTGATCAAGCTCCATTTTTAAAGAAGTTAGTTTTATGGTGTTTGTTGTTTCCTCTCCTCTTTTCCCCTCCTGCTGTGATTCATCCTTTTCCTTCCCTAAACTGTAAAACCCAAATTCTTCAAATGGATACCAATTGTGTTTTGATTTTAAACATTTTAAGCACAGAATTAAAAAGATTACTAACTGATATAATTTTAATTTCCTTAAATAATTTATTTAATTTCAAAAAATAACAATAAAAAATGGATAGGGGATGAGGCAAGAGTGAAGAAAATAAATAAAATTAAGAAAAATATTTCACTTTGTAATTTTACTACAATACTCTTTTGTCCAGTTTTGTTTCCTCTATATAGTCATTATGGTCTTCTAGTACTGATTTCATATGTCCCTACAGCTCTTTATCAGAGCTTTATTTTTCTTCAGTCTTTTTCCTAAAAATCTTATTTGGGGGAACATATTTATCTTTTAGTCATTGCTTATTAACACTACAAAGTACACTGAAGTTTATTAAAATTAAAAAGTAAGGAATAAAGTGCCTATCTGACTAAGATATACAGAACATCACATAGCATCTGAATCACCTTATCATATACAGCACAGCTGTATCAAACTGCTTAGGTTAGGTGCTGAAGATCAGGTTTTCTCAAACTTTTACCTGCATGTCCAGCAGTTACTGCTAATGCGAACATATCTCATCTGCAGTTTGCTTCTTTGTTTTCAAGCAGATATTTTTCAGGCAAATAAAAATACTATATTATAACCTGCTACAAATGTGGATTTCCATTTTTGTCTGAAATTGCTTCCTACATTAAGATAAAATGTCTAACTTCACAAAAAGTTTATATCACATATTAAGAGTATATTTATGAGAATGGTATAAATATTTGTATATGCAGCTATGGATAAACATGTATAGGAATAGTGGATATAGCAAATATTTGACGTTTTAAGCATTTGTATTTTCTTTTAACCACATCATCATGAAAAAAAAAATGTAAACTATGCTTCATTCTATTTATATCAGAAATAATAACTGAATTTTCCTGGAAAACAACAACAATAGTTTTACTGAATACTTATTTTTCTGTAGAAAATTTTTAGCCTGTTGTAATCTTGAGTTAGGAAATTATTAAATGCCCGATACGTGTCTCAGAACAAAGTTCTATCCACATGCTATGCTACTATGCTACTGTGTTGTATCTGAAAAATGCACACATATTTAAATTTGCAATGACATAGCTTTAAACCTCAAGTGGTTTTAGACTACTACTTCAATATACACTTGGCATCAATTTTCACAATATTATATTGTTAAAATACATTTCCTCAAGCAATTCAAATGAAAACATCAATATACAACCAAAGTTACATTACGTGCAAGTTATTTTGGAAATTTATGCATAAAATATAATTAATATGAAAGCATACTGCAGTATAAAAACATGCTACTTTTTATAAGTATTATGAAAACCCAAATATTTAAATTTAAATATTATATTTGTTAATATCATATTTATATGATTAATTAACAGTCCACAAGGACTGCTTTTTCAAGAATAGCAAACTATTAACACCAAAGAGCTCTAGTGCCTTATGTCTCATTCCATTAAATTTAAGCTGGGAGAATAATCCACCAGAAATAGAAGTCATTTTCATGGATTAATTCAGGTAACTTAAGATTCATTCTACTGTTTTTAGAGATTGTGAATCTGATTTTATTTCAAGTGTGCTTTGAGTTAAATTTTTGTGAAACATATGGAGAATTGTAAAATTAGCTGATTTTATGAACGTTTGATTTGTAAATGCCAAACTCTTTGTGTTTGTTGTTAAGATCTTCTTATCCTGCTGTTGTCTTCTAAAGATCTAAATACAGAACATAAAAATAGGATATATTGTACTAATCTTCTCAAGAGTGCTAACAGTGAAAAGAAAATCATGTTTTACAGTGTGACCTTTTCTACTTGTAGAATGTCATGTCTTCTGTAGTCAGTAACTTTCACAGTTATATCCATTATTTCTATAGGTACAGTTTATAGAATTTTAGCAAAACTAAAACAAAACAAACAACAAAAAAAAAAACAGTTTCTTATATCTTTTTTTTTTTTTTTTTTTTTGACAATGAGTGACAAATGGTGTCATATACATAATTACCCAGGAAAATGAGTTATTTTGAATTACATTACTCAGACATTTCTGTTGATGTTTCATGAAGAGCGCAGACTGGATGATCTCTGTGGAGACATGAGTACCTTCTCCACTGTGGTGGAAAATATGCAAGATCTGTTTTCTGAAATTAGAATCATTTCAAATAACCTATCAGTACTGCAAACCAACTACAACAAAATATAAGAATGTTTCAGCCATATGCTGGAGTGTAAGAGTTTATCCAAGAGTTTAAGAAAATAGGAGAAAATTGAAATTAAATTTAAAAATTAAAATAATGGCACAAGCTACTATAGAAACAGGTTATCAAGAAAGCAAAAGGATTTTTTTTTTCATATGTCATAATCAAAATGTTAGACTAGATATAGGTTGTTGGTTTCAGGACAGAGATAAATTTAATAGACTGTAATGATGCAGTTATACTTGTTCCTAATGTTAATTAATTGCAGATGTTCAGTCTACTTGCCTATTCATTTAAGAATGTCATCTGAGTGATTAAGCTCCCCTAAGTACTGGCTTGTTTTTTCCAAGTATTGTAGGATAAAACATGACCATGATCCTGAGTTACATGTTACACTTTTTGCACCTAAGGCAGTACAGCATGTTATGAACTTCATCCTTGTGGAGAAAAAGCATAACTTAATTGTAATTGAGAGAATAACCTCAGAAATCTGTATTATTTTTTGTATTCTTTAATAAATCAACAACGTAAGTTTGGATTGGACTGTCAATGAAAATTAGCCCTTGAAACAAATTGAGTTACAAAATAATAATAACAATAATAATAATAACAACTCAAAATTGGATTTTTAATCTGGATTGAAAAGCTGAACAAAAATGGCAGACAATATATGTCTGTATATAAAATGTAGGTATATAAATACCAATTAAATCAAGTAAGCTAGCTAAAATGTCTACCAATGGTACTTTAATTTATGTATTTTTGTTATTGTTTAAACAAATTGTTTAATCTTTGTTAAATAAAGGATAGTATTGTTTCTCAGTTTACATAGAGTTTATAAATGTGGTAGGGTGGGTCACAGGTTTTCCACCTAGGTTACAGTGAAGACTAAAACTATTATAACATCCACTGGTTTCCAGGCCATGCAGTGCAGAAAGGCTGATTTCTATGCCACCCAAGGTTAGTCTCCACTAGACTGACCTCCACAGCTGTTACCAGAAAGAGGAAGAGGAAAATGATCAGAGTAATGGCATTTGTCTTCCCAATAAGCTGTTATGAGTGATGAACCCTGCTTTCCTGGAAGTGGCTGAACATCTGCCCAACAATGGGAAGTAGCAAATTAATTTATTTTTTTCACTTTTGTTTTATCTAGAAAAATGTCTTTATCTCAACTCGGAAGTTCTTGCATTTTTACCTTTCCAGTTTTCTCCCCCTTCCCATGTGGGGAGAATGAGTGAGTGGCTGTGTGGTGCTGAGTTGCCTGCTAAACCACAACATTTTTTTTATTTTAATGCCTGGTAAGGAAATCAAACTGTATATGACATAATTTAAGATTTCTCTGTATTTACGCAAACTTAGTCCAAATTTTATGTATTTCTGTGTAATTACTACTAACAAAAGTCTTAGAAAAATAGAGGACAGAAAGATACCCATTCATAAATATTTTATAAAAATATGTTTTCAGTCTGTCAGATAATTCACTGATGGCTGGACTAGGTTTCCCATGTCCTGAAACCAAGGCAGTCTTGGAAGCCTAATTCTATTAAAGACTTGCTGAATTTTGGAATCTGGCTTTACAGCACATAGACAAGATTATTCAGACTAGATTATCTACAGTTATCAGGGCTTCAAGCCATATTGCTATACTTTTTATTGAAAAGTAATCATATCGCTTTCTCTTTTTTGATTTCCTTACCAAAGGGATGGTGCTGATGCCTGACAGTGTCCTAAAATTCTGTAACATTGTAACTAGTTCTACATTTTTTCACATTCACATAGATTTCAGTTTAGCTCTTTGCCCTTTATTTCAGCACATATTCCACTTATCCCTAACTTTCAGCTTATAAATCATGCCTTTTGGTATTTTTATTTCTTTTGTTTTTGTTTAGGTACATACATTCTGAAAACTCATAAATGAATGTAGCCCTAAAACTTAGAGAAAAAATGTCAGCTAGAGCTTATTTTCCTGTATGGAAAAAAAGGAAACCTCTAATAAACATTCTATAGTAGTGAGGCTGGTGCTCAGTCATGAGCCCCTGAGCTATACTGCCCCATATAAAACCATGAGATAGTGACAAAAAGGAAGGACTTTAGCCACCTTGATATTCAATGAATGTGCTAACTGCTTTTGTGGAATTACAGTGTTCTTCAGTGTGTTACCTTTATCACACTGAGACCTGCATAAAAATGAAAAGTCATACTCCAATACACTTCTAGTCAGTCATACAGTTTATTTTCTTGTCTTTCTCTTCTTTTCTTGTTCTTAGAGTTCACAAATTTAATAACTGTTCTTTATCCTTGTCTCAATTCTCTTTCAGCTTTCTATTCAGGTTTCCTTCTCTCCTGACTTGCAGTATATGCTTCATCTTCCTATAGCAATTATAACAGAAATAGAAGAAAATGGTGATATCATATACCATTTAGAAGTGCATAAAGGGGTGATCAGACCACTTGAATTGTGAAAGGGAAAAAAAAAAAAAAAAAAAAAAAAAAAATGTCATTTCTATCCTAGGTCATTTCTATCCTGGTGCATGCAGCTTAACCTACTTAGATATTTGCTGTCTGAATTAACTGGGTAGTTTAAATTGAAAAGTTCATTAAGATTCTTATTACCTGTACTTCACTTTTTGTGTGGAAAAAGGTAATTTATTTCTATTAAAAATAATAGGGTCATTTTGAAGAAACGGATGATAACATCAGAATGATTTTTCATCTGAGTATGTATAATTATGAATTTTTGGCTTTTTGATTTTGTTTCTTTCACTGTAATTAAGAATGATTCTGCAGGTCCTCATGTGATTTCTAAATGACACCCAAAATATCATTAATACTGGCATCTATTACTTCCATAAATGAGAATAAACTGAATTCACATCTTTTGTGAATTAAAAGTACTAAAAAATATCACTAAAACCACCTGATACTATGTCAGATATGTGCTTCTATGGAGATATAAGCAACTAGTAAGAGTAAAGTCTTCATTTTTTAAAGTGCTGAGCAATATTAATATTTGAAACAGCAGCTAGCTGCTTTACAGCTGAGAAGTCTCAGCTCAGATTATCACTAGGCAACATAGTTTTGTACATACAATATTAATATGGGTTCAATCCAAAGCCTTTTAAAATCAATGTAAATTTGCTATTGACTTTTTTTTTTGTCTCTAAAACAGAGAAATCTTTTATCTCTATGAATTTTACAAGAAGGGTGCATGATGGAAGCACGGGTAAATATAAATATTGGTAAATATGGCCAAGTGAAACTCTGAGTATAAGAGTGGAAGGAAAGATGGAAATGAATCAAAGGATACAGTGCTGCCTTGAACACAAGGAAAATTCTTAATAAGAAAACTGACCTACCTCACTAAAGCAAGGATATCAATGTTTAGGTTGTTGAAAAGAATACCAATTTTTATAGTTAGAATAGAAAGTAATATGTAAATTTAAGCAAAAACTGAGTTGAGTTTATGGTTTGGGAGGAAAGATGAGATAAACCAGACAATATAAACAACATGATGAGAGAGGAGGAATGCACACTACAAAGCAGATATTTATTTCAGGGTTGAGTTGAATATGTTTCATCCTAGTGCTCTCGTCAAATGCTGGTGACCACTACAGGAATATTGAATCTGCGAACATCAAATATAATCAGATAGTTTAAAAGGTAGCTCTCTTACCTGTCAATGTAGATTTTGTTTTAAATTTCTTGTCCAGTGAAAAATACTATAGAGGTTTAGCAGCAGTTGCTAAGTTTTTGAAATTCCAGGACCACATGTTAAACACTTTTATTTCTTTCCAAGTTATAAAAGCCTGTTATTTTATTGGCATAATAGAATCAATTTTCTATCTTTATCTCTGACAAAACTTTTTATATTGTAATATAGTAGTGTCAAAGTGTCAATGTGTACTGTACAGAAAAACCGACTAGAATATTATAAGAATACCCCTCCCCCCCAAAAAGTCAATTAACTTGCTGTTATACCTGAAATTTTCTTACATCCAGGTAAGCATCAATTTAAGAGACTTATTGCCATTACAATTAATTTTGTATTGGTTCCTGTTCCTAGCATATGTTTACAGGATGCAGAATAATACTGTTATTCTAGGTAGCTTTCAAATTCCAAGACTGGATACACCTGCTGCAAACTCATTGCTTTAACAGATTGGATTTTGTGTTCATTTTGATTCTTCTTAGAGTGCTGACACAAAAAGAGGGTTATCATGAAATTGTGAAATGATTCAGAATGAACCCATTCACATGACAAACTTCACAAATCATGTGGAACAATTATTTTGGGAGAAAGAAAAATAGAAACCTGCAGTAGCCTGCTGTAGGGCAGAGGGAGATTTCTAGTTAATGTGTTCCACATAGTTTGCAGAAGACTTGGCTTTGATTCATACTTTGTCACAAATTTTCTGTGTGACTTTAGGCAAGTTGTATAATTTTTCTATGCTTCTTTCCTCTTCCTGTAAAACTGGGACTCATTATTTTGCTTGGTTGTTTTTTTTTTGTTTTGTTTTGTTTTGTTTTGTTTTTGTCCACCATTGTTTGTTTAAATTATTGCATAGATTTAGGCATAGACTGTTCGCTCAGAATGTGTATACTATCTTACAAGAAAGGGCCCTGACTTTAGGTGAGATCCAAACCAGTTAAACAGTAATTTGGCCAAACTTCATGTTGTTACAGAAATATTAATATAATATATATATGTTAGTAAGACATGAATGGTAAAAGACAGGTAACCACAATGTGCATCAGTCCATATCTTTTGCTCATAAATTACTACATACTGAAAATGAATCGAAACTAATATATTATTATAATATACTATCTCAGTATAGCTTTGTGACTGGAATCTCACAGCATCATGGAATGGGTGTAACCCATGCTAACTGAGCAAACTAACTTCCTGGCCCATAAAAGTACCAACATCTCACTAAAATAATATTTAAATTAGCAGAAAAATGAATTAGACAACATAGTACTTCTAGCATTTCCACAGCTAGCAAACATCTCCTTGATGTTACCTTAGGTTGTACATTGTTGACATTCTCTTCAAGAAACAAAAAGGCAACAAGAAGCAAATATCACAAAGAGTACAAATATAAAATAAATACGATACCTTGGATCGCAATATTTACTGAAAATATTTATTCATTTCTTAAAATGTTTCTATAAAGTATGCATACAATTATCTCATTAGGTTAGCAGTCTGTTCTTATTAATCAAAGAAAAAGTAACATGAAAATTATTAGATTTCATTGATTTCTTACTGGTTTATAATTTGACATATAACCTGTAAGACATTAGTAGAAGTGTTTCATTAGGCCTTAGTGGCTTCTGGATCAGAACTATATGGTACTATAAAAATGAAACTTCCTCACAATGAATTGAACTGTGTAAAGTAGCTGTAGTCAATTCCTTACATATGTTTTCATACATGAGCAGAAGTTGTTTGGGTTAGAAAAACTTATCTCTTAAAGCTGTGTACTCAGATGTAAATACATTTGGATTTTTGCATATGTTATATCTTATTTTGCTACCACTGTTGATGGGCGACAGCAAGCATTTTACTACATGTTCAGGAAGGATTTTTCTTCTTTTTGTTTTGTCTGCGCATAACCTCAGTGGACCTTGGAATCCAAAGAGTCTCCATGAACTGCCACATGCTCAATGCAGATGGCATCTTCAGACAATTACATTAGCAGGCACAAACAAGCCCATATTTAGCACTTGCTAGCAACATTTTTTTTCAGGAGTTTGTAAGTCATCCAAATGCAGGTATCTTTCACATAGATAAACAAAACAGTTCTCTGACCTCATGTTGATCCTCTCTTCTGTTTTTTTGGTTTCACAATTCAAAGACTTTGCTTAAAATATGAAAATACTAGGTTTTTTACATCTAAATGATAGGATTTCTTCTGTAAAGATGGAAAAAAAAATATACACTTTTTTCCCTTTCTAAGTAATAGTTGATGTTTTAGCTGAAATTTTTTTAAAAAAAAAGGTTCAAAGTTTAACTAAAATTGTCACTTTCAACACAACCAGCAATAGTCGGGATAACAGTGTAAATTTAAATTGAAAAAGTAAATGCAAAATTGTAAGAACAGTTAATTTTTTCAACAGGGATTGTTACTAATTTATCCTATTTATCTCCCAATACATTTCCAAAAATTTAAAAAGGGGCAAGTGAATGCTGACAAGTTTATAAAGGTTGAGGGTTTGCCTTAATCTACTTTAAAGTGATGCATGATCAAATTTCAGAGCAATATGGGACTTTTCAATGAAACGAATGACTGAAGTGTCCTAATGATCCTGCTTAGATTTATTAACTGTCTTTTCAAAACCAACATTCATGTCTATATGTGGTACATAATATATCTTAATTATACTGTAGGTCAAATAAAAATTTTATAGACAAGTGAAAAAGCTTAAATTAATAATACCTCAATGATACCTACATCAATAACTGTTTCAAAGGAACATCTTCATAAGGGATTCTTAGTGAGATAATAGTCTCCAATGAAGAATAAAAAAAAAAAAAAAAACATTCTAGCAAACTCTGAACAGTACCGTAACTTCAAATTGATTGTTTTTTTTGTTACTCATCTGTTGTATCCATGGATTTTGATAAACTTAGTTTATAAAACTTTAATCTGTAATGATTATATTTTTTTCTTCTGAGAAAAAGATAAAAAAAATAAAAAAAGAGAAAGAGAGAAACAGTATCATTTTGAGTCCTTACTAAAGTTGTTAATTTGAAATAATTAGTGGTGCTGAGGAATGAAGAGGATAGGGGTCAGGAGCCAAAAATACAGTTGTGGTGAAAAATATTTTTTCCCTTCACCTTTACTTATCAAAATGTCTGAATATACCACTTAGGAAGAAATATATTTTTATTATATTTATCTATGTGCTGAAAACATTTATATTTTTAACATTAATTTGTATTACTTTGAGCATATGTTGTATTTCCTATTTGCACTAGAGATTCTTGTGATAGTAATTTCTCATAATTTATATGCCAAACACACCTGAAGATGATTTTCACAGATGCAAATACAAGGCTAACAGATCTATATTTTAATCAAAAAATACAATATTTATGTAATACATTTGGGTGAAAATATGAATACAGCAACATCATAATGTAAAACTTTCACTATGTTGGTGAGTGATTCTAACTTTTATCACAACAGCTATTAGAAAGATTATTTCAGTTAGAAGAAAGAATGAAAAGGTAAATAGGCCATCTTGCATCTACAGTACAGATAAAGAAATGTGCTTTCAAACATTTTCACTGATTTTCTATATGGGCTTGGACAAGATAGCTAATGGATTTTTTTCTTTCAGAGATATCAAAATGGAAAGATGAAATGGACAGTAAAATATCTTTTCACTTGAAATATATTGAAAATAATCCTTATTCAGAAAAGGCTTGGGTATGAGTAATAGACATTTATCAGTGGAATAACATTCAGTCAAAACAGTCCCCAAAGCATATTACAATCTAGGTTGTGTTTCAAATACATATTACTTAAATCTATGGAACTATGTGCCTACAGCTCTCAGGGAATGTGTACATGGCAGTATAGAGACTCTGCAGAGACTCCTGACCTGGCTTTCTAAAAGTGACAACAGAATCAGCATTATGCAGCAATCCCCCAAGGTGAATATATAACTCTGCTTCTAAGCAGACTTTATTCACTAGGCTATGATATCATGTAGTCTAGCAGCCTGCTCTGCAGGGCAGCTAGGCCATTAGCGGCAGTCAGACCAGAAGTGCCCCCCTCAGTCAGGGAGCTATTTCTGTTTCCCCTGTCCTGTCTTATCAGCTAAGACAATTCTTGTTCTGTAGATCTTGGAGCCCCAATGTGACAGCTATTTCTCTGATTTTTCTACAACACCATTACTTCCTAGATAAGTACAAAAAACATGAAAATTACAGATTTTTCATCCAAAGAGAAATATATTTCTGAACATTTAACATTTGTACAGCTCTGAGAAAATTGAAATTTACAGCTGAAACAGTCATTACTGTATCTCATAATGATCACAGCAGCTAAAGACTGAAAAGCCTCATCACACCTGCAGTCTACTCTTCTAGCACTATAGCGTCTTCTCAGAGAAAATAGTCCATTCCATCTCTCCATCTCTAGAGTGGATACTTTCTAAGTGCCATTCAAAAAAAAAAAAAAAAAAAAAAAAAAAAAAAAAGGAATGTTACTGAAAGGAAAACTCTCTAGTTCATGGTTCAGGCAGGAGTGAATGTGAGGTGCAGAGTCTTGCTGCAAGTTTGAACTTGCAGAGCTTTCTGCCTAGTTGAAAGGCAAGAGCCCTCTCTTTCACTACTCAGCCTAGCTGTCACATTTCCCTATAATCATATAATAAATTTATTTCAGTACTGCAAGATTTTTGGAAAAGTGTATGGTGGTATACAACTACAAATTACTGGATAGTCTCTTTGAAAGAATTGCATTCCTGCAGTATAAAAGAATTAGTACAATACAGGTCAAGATGGAAGATACTAAGTTTCTCTACAGATACAATTGAAGAATAGTATAGTCAAGCTTAAATAGCATAACGCACAGAGAGCAGAAATAAAATATAAACCCATTTCATATACATTACATAAATGTATGCTTGACTCTACAGAGGATGTTGCAGAGAGATGCTGATGTAATACATTCTAATACCAATACAAAACAATGAGCTAAGAATTATATTTCATTTTAAATGCCCTAAGTGGGATATTTCAGTGTAGTAATTTAGCACTCATGATGGCTTTCAGCACAGCATATATTCTAATAGCAGATTTCGGAATGGATAAAAATCTCCTGCAACATACATGCACACACACAGAAAACTAAGTCCTTCATCCCAATTGACATGTACAAATCCTGAAAATCTGTCTTTGTGTAGTAATGACTCCACAGGTATTTAATAAGACAGAACTAATCAATTTGTTTCAAATATATTGATGCCAGGTAATTGACAAGATCCAGTAATTCACTGACAGCAGCTTATAATGTTTATACTTTAATGTTCAGTTTAATATTGCTCTGCCACACTCCAGGACAGTGAGGATGGCTGTGAATTTTGTTGAAATTTCCACATCCTTTACAAATAAATAAAGGAGTACAAGATTTAAACATGTTTGCTGTGCATACCACGAGGAAAACAACAGCTGTAGCAACTCATCTCATACAGTAGAGGATGCCCGTGACAACATTTTTTAATGGAGGTTTTTGTTCTTCAGAGCCATCAGACTTTGAAAGGAAGACTAAACTGATAGAAAACAACAATTAAAATAATAACTGTTGTAGGGTTATTTCCTGAAACATTTCATTTTATGTTTCTTGGAGTTAAAGTTATAGGTTTACATCAGTCTCTGATTGGAGAATAAGATGAGGAAGTAACCAACAGAAAATAAATAGGCCCAAATCAGCACAGTGTTGTGAATGAGTACACAAAGCCACCCTGGTGACCAGTTGACATATAGATAGCTGTCATGCAAGTTACCTCATTGTAGGTCATTCTAAAGCTTTACATACTGAGCCAAAAAATACATACTGATTATAAAAATGTCTGGCATTTCTTGGCAAGGAAACTTGCCAAGAAATTGGCACTGGTCATTCATAATATACATCATGTGTCCTTAATATCCTGTTTAGATAAAAAAGTTTTTCTTACCACTGAACTCTCCAAACATACAGCTTTGAAGTAGCCTATCAGAGGATGCTTTTCATCAACTTAGTGCAGATATCTGCAACTGAAAATAATCTTTTCTTGTATTGTGACTATTACTTGACTCATTTTTTGAATAAACTGTATCTTCTAGGAAAGCAAACAGGTTAAATTTGAATTTAGAAAGACAGGAAGAATCTGACACACCTCTTGGTAGTTTGTTCCAGTGGTTGATTGATGTAGGTCTGCTAAATTTGTTCTTAATTTCACTTGTTTCAGTTTTTAGTTACTAGATCTTGTTTTGCACTTCTCTGAAAGGCTTAATACGTGTTGCTCTAATGACTATAATTGAGTCACTTCCCAATCGTCATCTTGATAAAATAAAAAGACTGATACTTTAAGTCACACTGATAAGATGTTTATTCTTTCTTTGAGAAACTTTTGTGCTCCTTTCCTCACTTCAGTTTTACCACATCCTTCAAACAGCATGTACATAAAAATATTTTGGACTATTCCAGTGTGTGATATGACAAGATAAAGATACCTGTTAACTTCTCATTCACTGCTGCCCCATTTTTTTATTTCATTAACATATAAAAACTTATGTCAAAATTTCAGAACGATATTGAAATTTGGTCTTCTTGAAGGAGAGCATAACACTACAGACAGAGGAAGCTGTGCTATATCAGCTGCAGCAAAAATATCCTTAACCAGCCTGGAAAACTTTTTGCCAGTAACTTCAAGAGAAATATCAGCTATGCAGCATACAGCCCAGTGGTATACAGAGAAGAAAACTTGTGATTGAAGAGATGACGTTAAAGCACATATTTTAAGACAATTGCCATGGGATATACAGATATTAGTAAGAAAGCCTCCCATTGATTTAGTGTGCTTTGGATTAGAGCTTTTATACATACACAACAAAGAAGGCATCTAGTTTTGAGGTCCTGGCTAAAATTCTCAGTCTTCAGTAGCTGGGTGGAACTCATTTATCTACCTCTATTCCATTATCTATGGCATAAATGAGCACTTAAAAAAAGGAAAAGATCACTTGGGGCTATTTCCAGCACCACAAGAGAGTGTCAGATTCACATAGTCTTTCTTCTGATTTAAGCTTTTTAATGAAGAGATCATAGAATCATAGAATCATAGAATATCCTGAGTTGGAAGGGACCCTTAAGGATCATCAAGTCCAACTCTTGACACCGCACAGGTCTACCCAAAAGTTCAGACCATGTGACTAAGTGCACAGTCCAATCTCTTCTTAAATTCAGACAGGCTCGGTGCAGTGACCACTTCCCTGGGGAGCCTGTTCCAGTGTGCAACCACCCTCTCTGTGAAGAACCCCCTCCTGATGTCCAGCCTAAATTTCCCCTGCCTCAGCTTAACCCCGTTCCCGCGGGTCCTGTCACTAGTGTTAATGGAGAAAAGGTCTCCTGCCTCTTGACAACCCCTTACGAGGAAGTTGTAGACTGCGATGAGGTCTCCCCTCAGCCTCCTCTTCTCCAGGCTGAACAGGCCCAGTGACCTCAGCCGTTCTTCGTACGTCTTCCCCTCCAGGCCTTTCACCATCTTCGTAGTCCTCCTCTGGACACTCTCCAACAGTTTCATGTCCTTTTTATACTGTGGTGCCCAGAACTGCACACAGTACTCGAGGTGAGGCCGCACCAGAGCAGAGTAGAGTGGGACAATCACCTCCCTTGACCTACTAGCGATGCCGTTCTTGATGCACCCCAGGATACGATTGGCCCTCCTGGCTGCCAGGGCACACTGCTGGCTCATATTCAACTTGCTGTCTACCACGACCCCCAGATCCCTCTCTTCTAGGCTGCTCTCCAGCGTCTCATCGCCCAGTCTGTACATGCAGCCAGGGTTTCCCCGTCCCAGGTGCAGGACCCGGCACTTGCTCTTATTGAACTTCATGCGGTTGGTGATCGCCCAGCTCTCCAACCTGTCCAGATCCCTCTGCAAGGCCTTTACGCCCTCATTTGAGTCCACAACTCCTCCAAGTTTGGTGTCATCAGCAAACTTGCTCAAAATACCCTCTATTCCTACATCCAGATCGTTTATAAAAATATTGAAAAGTACCGGCCCTAAAATGGAGCCTTGAGGGACCCCACTGGTGACCGCCCGCCAGCGGATGTTCCTTCTTTAACAGTATTGTCTTACTTGAAAAATGAATAGTTTCCCCTCAAAATGAATTATTTAAAAACATTAGCCTCCTTGGATGTTAAAAATGAAACGTGTATAGAAAACAGCTGCACTTGCTAATTAATGCAATGTATATGGTTAATGAGATGCTATTCTACAAGAAAAAAAAAAAAAAAAAAGATAAGAGAAATGCTTTTGGAATGCTCTGTGTGGAGAGAAGGAAAGCAGTTTTACTACTGTCAGCATATCTACTTACTCAGTTCAAGAGAGGCTATGCCATTTTCCATAAGCCATTATCAACAGTACACTTTCATGTATAATTATTGGTGAGTATACACAGCAATATGTCTTCTTGTATCTTGTCATCTTGTCATCTATATTTTGTTCACATTTAGACTTGTCTGTAAATGATTCACATTTAGTGTCATCAAAATGCTTTGCCACTGTTCTGCATAAATCTCATCAATAGCAGATGAAACATCAATGGACTCTGTTAAATGGTCTGTACTAGCCTCTTTACATTCAATATAAAAACAGCATGCATAACTAGCAGAATGTGCTACATACAATGCAGTCAAAAGATTTGTCATATTGTAAATATTCTGCTGAAAACATGAAGGGAGGGCAAGCCCATCCCTGAGTAATGAGTGATCCATCTAAGTTACCTAATCAAGACCTCTTAGGCTTATAAAAAAGAAAAGTAAAGTTTCTAGTGTCTAATTACTTTGTGGACAACTATGTGAACAGAGCAGGTAGATTCAGACCAGTTCTAATTAAACAGAATAATTTGTTAACATTATCTGTATTTGAAAAGTGTTTCTTGCAAGATCAGCACAGAAGACCAGGGCAGAATGAAAGAAGAATTGACTTTTTAACAAAACTCTCTTTACTAGGCTCTTGAGCAAGCTGATTGATGCATTCATCGCAACTAACGGAGTTAGAACTGAGTTCAGCTAATTTCAGTTTATCATAAGACCTAGTCAGAAAGAAGACGATGTTTATATATATATATATATATATTCAATTAGGAATACTATTCCACTGCTTAACTATTTTTCTCAAAAAGACCTAAACAAGGAATAAATTCACTACTGAAAAAAATGTAATAACCAGTCCAGTGGTTTCAGACTCTTAGAATTGTGTATTACTTACAGCCATTTTCTCTCTTTGTTTTTCAACCCAAGCAGTACTGCCTACATGCTGACTTTGGTTGAACTGCAAGAAGTGCAGCTGAGAAAAGGCAGATGTGAAATCAGTGAAGAAACTTCTGAGAAGCTAATATCCATATATCACTGGCAAATATTTGTATCTCCATATCATCTTCAGTTGTAAGGTGCTTGGAGAAATTGATGAACTAGAGTCAGACCTTTTCTGACTGGGAATAATTTGCAATTTATTTTACCTTCCAAAAGTTGGGAGTATACACAAGGAGAATGAAAACAAGGAAGTATTTTTGTTTCTTATATTTGCAATTCTTTATTTTTGCTTCTTATCTGTGTTCACAAATCACTAAGTAGTGTTTTTTCTTTGACTGTTAACTCACTGTGACAACATGTATAAATTATACATAGCTATCCCATAGATGTAACATCCACAGGTAGGGAATGTTAACACTTATTGAGGTTATAATGATCTCCTTTGTGTCTGATCCAATTTTACTCAGAGCTGAAGTAAAGTTTTTTCCAGTATTTCAGCAATTCTGTGTTATAACCTTCATCCTTCACTGCACACACATTTATTCTACCTTCTGAAACTATAAACCTTGTGGAAAGAGCATGGTGGTAAACTAAACAATGAATACCCATTTTACTTTTTTCTTTTTTTTTTTTTTTTCAAAATTTTTATTGAGCATAGAGTTACTGATCTGTTAATCCTTGGTTTTGAATGTTTTTCTTAAAAAAAGCTCAGTCAGACAAATTTCACCAGGCAACTACTAATCCTTCCATTTATTCGTTTGTCCTTATACATTTAAGAACATAACTTAAAAACACATTTCAAAATGAAAGTTTGCTTTAAAAAAAAATAGAAGAAAAGAAAGAAAGAAAGAAAGAAAGAAAGAAAGAAAGAAAGAAAGAAAGAAAGAAAGAAAGAAAGAAAGAAAGAAAGAAAGAAAGAAAGAAAGAAAGAAAGAAAGAGAAGGAAAACTCTAAATCTTTGTAGCTGCATTGTGCACAATGATTTCAACTGAATGTTATTAAGATAAGGTGGTCAAGACATTTCTATTATTTTGTTGTGCCATCAAAATGGATAAAAAAGAAGATACTTTTTATTCAGATGTCAGTCCAGCTATGAGTTCAACACTGAAGTCTTTCCCCTCTTTAAAAGCATCATGAATGCAGTAACTAAATTTACAAGTTATAAAGTTAGATGATATGTCATGTTTGGAAATTATTTAAAGCATTATTTGCATGGTTAGTTATTTATTTTCTCCTCTTGGAATTGGTCTGCCAGACTGAGAAGGATTAAGGCTATTATAGGTACTTGTAAATTTGGATTTGTATTACTATAGAAGATGTAGCAGTGGATGGCAGACAGCCAGGCACAACATGAAAATGTATGTGTCTGATATGATGCACAGTATTACTTGAAAAAAAAAAGCCTATCTATAGCTGTATTCTTCACTGCTGCTGCTGGGAGTCACTCTCCTGTGACATATAGTGTTCCACCATTTAGGAAAACAGAATATATTTTCAATGCTATTATTAAATGGAGCAGACTAACTATTAAACTAGACTAACTGTTAAAAGACTAACTGTACACTTGTTTGTCTTTGAAGTCCTTTTCATGTGTTGGTACTAGCACAACTACTGTTTACAAATATAGGTGATTCATTTATGAAGAGAGTTCACAACCTAAAACATAATCCCCAAAATTTTCACTTCTATATTTGAGAGAGAGAGAGAGACAGAAATAAAACAACAAGAACAACAACATACTAAGAACTCAGACTGTTAGTGTATTTTTTTTCTTAACCTAACAGTACTTTTGAAGCAGGTGGCTCATCTTATGGTTTCTTCTTCATAGCTTTTTCACTGCATATTTGCTGCCACAGCTACATTTTTCATGAAAATGGGTAATATGATATATATAGGTGTAATTGAAATTGAATTTGAAAGTTATATTAATCTTCAATTTATTTGCCTCAGATCATAGCATGTATGCTTTTTTTCCACTTTCTGAATAATTGGTAGAAAACTACAAATTCTTTTCCATCTCTGTAAGTACTGATAGAACTACAGCTACAGTAGACACTGATCAGTTTGAGTAACAGAAGTGGATCTGAACGTTTGATGTTCTTCATAAATTTTTAGATGTTTTGCGGGATTTTACAGTTTATAGAAAAGAAAGAAAGAAAAAGGATAAAATTAATCTGCAGTGATTGTCTTTGTTCTCTTCATGTTATTTTCATCCTAAGGCCTGTTTCTGAGCTCCATCCATCTTTGCTTACACACATTCTCAGAAATTTATGACAATTTTATCCAAAAGTCACTGAAGTCAAAAAAAGAGTTCAAGTGCCCGTTTTGAGTTATTTTCACTTTCACTAAATGTCTAGTCCAATTAGTAACATGATGCCAGTTAAACTCAGCATAACTTTAACTACAAAGATACTCTAAAACCAGAGAACTGAAATATTTATTTAGTAAGTAATAGATGTGAATACCCTTAGGGTCATAAGAACATTCTGAATGACATTCTTATGCACTGGAGAGTTTTTCAGTCACATATCATCCCATTTCACATAAAAAGTGTGGAATTGATAAATCCTTAACTCAGAAAGATGCATAGGATCCTGGGCATTGTGGATTTCAAGACAAATATTTCTCATTGTGAAATGTGTTCATTTGATTCGTGTCAGTATGGAACAATGCTAGGGCCGCATGATGAAATATAACCTTCTATCTAAGAAAAACAGAGTGATTAGTGTACATAGTTCTTGTATCATGCAAAAGAAGGGTCCAGCAATTCATGCAAATAAAGGGTTTGAAGGGCAAACATTGAGACTCGAGTCTGGGAGATAGGAGGACCAAGGATTTTTTTTTAGGAAACTGCTGACTTTTGCATGGGACGCTGCCCAAGCCTCTGATATCTGTCAAAGAGATCCACCAAATAAGGAGAAAGGGGGAGTTGGAGGATGACCGAAGGACAAAGCCTGGAAGGAAGACTACGAGCCTACAGCACAAGAGACCCCCAGAAAGCCCACCAGAGACTGATACACATGCATCCGGAGAGGGTTCGGATTCTGGGAACTAATTATAATAACCCTGCCTTTTCTAGGAATAGTGATGAATATGTATTAGTCTAAGAGCATAAAAATGACCCACCTGATGTAATAGGTGTGCGTCTTGGTGGAGCAGAGATTCCCAGTGCACCCAGAGCTGTTTGCATGCCTCTATTCACTTAATAAATTACAAACTTTAATTAGAATCCTATTTGGGACTTAATCATTTATCACATCATAGATGTTTTCAAATTCCTGGTTTACCAAGAGACAGCTCAGCCTATTTGCATGTAAGAATAGAGGTTGTTTTTCCTTAATCTTACTAACAGGATATATTGTACCTAGAGCAGAACTTTCATTTCTGCTAAGGAACAGTGAACATTGCTGTGCTTACCTCTGCAGTGAATGAGTCCTTTCTTCTAACACTAAAGTACTTAAATGAACCTTGAAAGTGATTTCAGTGCCTTAAGAAGTATCCCTCTCTTTACTCTTCATCTCCTACCTTTTGACATACAAAAAACAAATTAAAAAAAAAAAAAAATGAACTATCATCAATAAAAATTCATGCAGTAATATTAAGTCTATTGCAGTAATATTATGCCTACAGTCAGGTACTGGAGTGCAAAGATGTTTTATTTATTTATTTAAACACTTCTTGTGTGTCCTGGTTTCAGTTAGGACAGAGTTATTTTTCCTCCTAGTAGCTGGTAGGGTGCTATGTTTTGGATTAGGATGAGAAGAGTGCTGATGACATGCTGGTGTTTTAATTGTTGCAGAGCAATACTTACACTAAGCCAAGGACTTTTCAGCTTCTCGCTCTGTCCTGCCAGCGGGCAGGCTGGGGGTGCAGCAAGAGCTGGGAGGGGACAGACCCAGGACAGCTGACCCCAGCTGGCCAAAGGGGTATTCCATACCATCTGATGCCATGCTGAACAATATATAGGGGTGGCTAGCTGGGGTGGGGGGGGGCTGGCTGCTTGGGGACGGGCTGGGCATCGGTCAGCAGGTGGTGAGCAATTGCATTGTGCATCACTTGTTTCATACACACTATTACTATTATTATTATTATTTCCTATCTTAATAAACTGTCTTTATCTCAACTCACAGGCTTCACTTTCCCATTTCTCTCCCCCATCCCAGAGAGGGAGGGGGGAGGGTGAGCAAACAGCTGTGTGGTGTTTAGCTGCCGGCCGGGTTAAACCACAACACTGTGATATTTTGAAAACAAAATATGTAAGTAGCTAGGGAGAAATTGTGTTTTAATCAGACATATTCTGGAAAAAAAAAAAAAAAAAAAAAAAAAGTGTAAGTACTTTCAAGAATTTCACTCTTAATCTTTAATTTCTGTATTTTTTTTCCCTGGCACTCTCATTGTTTACTGAAGACAACAGTGAGTCCTTTAATATTACAAAGGCTGGTGGCATGACGTTTCTACCTTTGACCTCCTCTTGTGTTCCATGCTGACCCTCTTGTGTGGAGCCAGTATCAAAAAACACAGCTTTGATAGCAGTGTTTACATGAATGTTTGATAAGCATCTGCCAGCCCTTAGCTGTCTTCTACAAGACTGTGTAACACGAAAGACATCCAGGGAACCCTGGAGCTTTTGCCACCTGAAAGCATAATCTGTGTGTTTTCTGAATTTCAAATGAGCACAGAGATTGTTCTTTTGTAACTCAAAATGTAATTTATGTATTATTTACTATAAGAATATATTAATCAGAAAAGACATTATTACTTCTTTAAAAATGCAGCTTTGAGGAGCAAGGTCAAGATGTCTTTTATTGCATACTTATCTCACCAAATTGTCTTTGATCCCAATGGATAAAAAACAGACAGATAAAATAGTTGACAAGACTACTGACCACATCAAGATGAATAGTGAAAAATTACGTGCAAACATTTTGATTTCTGATTAGATTTTTCATTTTAGCTGTGTTCTCAAATCTCTTGATTTGCTTTCTAAGGAAATTATAAGAAGTTTTTGTTTTACTTATGTTAAAAAAACTCTCTAAAGCATAGCAGTTGAGCTGACACTTGGTCCAAGTGCATGAATACTACTCCCAGTTCTACTAGTAATTAGCTATGTGATCTTGAATATGGTGAATGTTTTTTACAGTCTTTTGCTCATGTTGCACTGGCCCAGACCATTTAGACATAATCTAGTTTGGAATCCAGAAGCTGAGTATCCAGTTTCTCATAATATTCCCTGCCATTCACAAACCACTACTGTATCTATGGATTCTGGTTAAGAAATGACATGCAACGAACTAGCAGAACACGGTCACATCTGTTTATTACAAAGTATGCAAATTATATACATGTTTAGTGCTTAGTTCTGTGCTTAGTATATTAAAATGTCCAAAACTGACAAGATCATTATGGAATAATAATAATTTATATATTAGGAGAGCTCTAGAGATAAGGCATAGTAAACAAGTGTTCAGGTGAAAGACTGCTGAGGGCATCAGATTTCTTTTTTGATGCTGCTAGAAGTTAGGATTGGCTTTTTCAACAGTGTGATCAGCCTCCCATCTCCCCCCAAATAAACAGACAAACAAACCTCAAGTATTCAGCTTTCAAGGTCCAAGACAGAGGGATAAATTAATTTCTTGGACATTTTTGTATTTATACTTCAGTTCTTCAGGAGGCACTGACTTTGCTTATATATATATATATATCTAAGTATATATATACTTATATATAAGTATATATATACTTAGATATATATATATATTTACTGCAAACAGAATTCAACACATTGTCAGACAAGTGATCTTAGATTGAAAGGTTAGCCTCCTTTTTCCCAAGTACAGGGCAAGGGAAGGTCAAGCAGTACTTGCACAAGACAACAAAGGGGATGGAAGAGAGACTTAAAATTAAATGGCAAAGTAGCATTTGCAAGATGATAGATATCCAGCTCCAGAACAAAAGTTCCTGTTATTATAATAGATGCACCACATCAGCTATTTTTAAGCCCTTATGTCTTCAGAAATGAAAAATGACTTCTGCACCTGTGTGTTAATGAATATATTCTAGGAAATTCTTTTGTCTGTTTTAAGAAAGAAGGGCAAAATAAGTTAGCAGCTTTGCCAAGCAACAGTTGGCTCATTTGTACTATTCCCTCTCTATGTGCTGTAACCTAGATTAATGTATTCATGCAAAAATGGATGGAAATCCACTTGTGCCAATTAGAGAATAAACTTCCTAAATAAAAAAGGGGGGAGAGAGAATGAAAAAGCTACCTAATATTAATGAACATTTAAAAATTCCACTCAGTGCTTGAGGTGCCATTGATTAGCCTGCCTAGCAAGCAGTCTTTTAGTGCTCCCAGTTTGAAGCCAATTGTTTTTTTGTGTGTGTGTGTGTGTGTTTTTTTTTTTTTTTTTTTTCTTTCAGACCAGGACTTTGTAAGCTGAATTCTGGTCTCAGTTATGCTTGTATATATTAGGGGTAACTCTGCTATCTTCAAAGGCATTATTCTATTCACACCAGTGTAACTGAGATTAAAATTTGCCCCTCCGAATTATTTAAAAGGTTGAAAGGTTTAGGGGATTTCTATATGCTGTGTGAATCAATTCTAGAAAAAACATGTTTTTAAGACAGTGTTAGTTCCTTATACTGTTAGAAACAGTTCTTTGTTGTCTTTAAAACTTATTTTAAGTTGATCACAGATTTTTAAATTGGCACATGTGCTTGTCAAAATATGCTGCTCTAAAATTATTTTTCTTTCAGGAATGTTTCCCCAGATATCACAATCAATTAAAAACATGTGAATTTACACTCCCCAAGGCTATATATCTATATTTAATCTTTTCAATACTTACTAACTCTATTAGTAATTTTCATCTGCACATTAGAATAAATACAGAGAAACCTGGCAGCAGATTTCAAGTAGTCTGTAATGCTTTTACTCAAACAACAAGGAAATTGCTAATTAATATTTTCCATTTTTGTGCACAAGCTGTGAAATTGCACAACTAGCTGAAACTAATGAAACACATTAGAAACTCTCAGTCTTGAGGGGAGTGAAATGCACAAACATTTAGTACTTCTAAGTCTCAAGTATGTAATTTTCACTAACAATGAACTCATCAGAGTCACAAATATCCAGATATACATTTGTAATATAAGTTGCAGTTACAAAAATACAAGTGTACATTTTGCTGACAGACTTGAAAATGGAGTCTTTAAGAAAAATGATGCTCAATATATGCAAATATAGAATTGTAGGATGCCCACTAATGGAATACCAGTTTACATACACAAATAGGACCTTGATTTCAATAGCTTTTCTCTTTACCAAACTTGTTTTAATAGAAACTTCTTTCATGAACTACTTGATAAAAACTCAATGGATATTGGGAATGCCATATTTACAGTGTAATCAGTACTGGACTGTAGAAAATCTAAGCATATTTATATAAGGCTAAGAAGACACTCCTTGCAACTGCTATTTCTTTCTGGTGAAGAATATTGTAGCCGCATCTACATTAGAGTCATGCAGGGAACATTACCAACCATTGGAACATAATCATCTACACTGTTAAAAAGTCTCTAATGCAGTTCTGGCTTTGGGTCAGATATGACTATCCCAGACAATTGTCATGTATAGCTGGGAGCTACAACAGGCCAAGGACTGCTCCTATTAGACAGTTTGGATGATGTCACCCTAGTTGGAAGGGGAAAGAGTGTAATAGTATGGATGTGGGATGCTCCATTCCAGCTGGCCTCAGTGCCAAGAATAGTCCTGGGAATGTTTAATTTATGAGCACAGATGTAGACTATGGTGCCAAGAACAGGAATTGAAAACAGCTGTCCCATGCTTTCAGTGCCCAACTGCCAACCATGGATAGTACAGAGTGGCAAGAAATTGCCAAAGAACAAGGAAGCAAAGTCTGAGACAGATGCTCTGCTCCTGGGGTTGTTCATGGAGGGAAATAATAGGATTTTTAGGTCTGGTATCTTTTTTAGGTAAAGAACAGAAACAAAGGTTATGACAGTAACCTTTGATATGTAAGCAATCAAGGTTTAAATTTATATTCTGCTTGATTCAAGAATAGAGATTCTTAACCACTATGCCAAGAGATATTCTCTGGAAACTGCCTTCAGGTATTCTTGTTAATGTTGTCCTACTTTGTCCTAAAAATTAACTGGGACAGGAGAGAGAAAGTCCTGGAGTCAAGACCAGGTGGTGACAATAGCAGACTGCTGAGCACTCTGCTGTAGCTGTGCTAGGTATTACTACAGTAATAAGTAACTTACTTAACCTCTTAAATAAGCCCCATAAATAAGGCTAAATTTCATAAAGTTTCAACATTTCCTGCACAATCAATAACATATCCTTCCTAACACATAATTTAGGGGACAAAACTAGGTCTGAATGATTTGTATAGAAGAGTCTATTAATTTTCTAGTACTATTCTTTTTCATATACTGGTTTGTACTCCGTCAAACCACTCATATGTAATTTCTTTGTCGTTTTCCATTCAAAGGAAATGAATCAGCTCATTCTGATATACAAATGGTAGTGTATTTACCTGTGTAAGCCTCTTTTCATACACTTAGAAACTTTAACACATTCTTCTTGACTCCAACTTCTTAAAGGCAAACAGGAGATAGAACTGATGTTAGTAAAAGATGTAGTTTCTCAGCAGTTATGAAAAACTGTTCCTGAATTTTGGGGTTCAGCAAAAAGAGATAGAGACAGTAGTGTGTATTACTCATGAGCATTAACACCTACATCTATTATAACTGCAAGTTAATTGGGCTTAAATTAAATTTAAATTAGTATATAAAGATTAACAGAAAATATGACATTTTCTTATCCTCTTCATTATTTCTAGCATTATTTTATGTCTGCACCAGATGGTTTCAACAAAAAATGACTGTTGACCATATTCATTGAGTTCTCACTGAAGTGAAATTACTTATATTCATAACAATTAAAATGTCAGCCTTACTGTAACAAAAAACACCTGTTCCACAATTAATTTTTTTTTCTGCCTCTTGGCTTGCACGATACAGATTTTGGCAATCTTTTCCTATGGCATGAATAACACTTGACTAATCTTTAGAAGTCAATAAAAACATTGAGGCTGAGTCTGGCAAAGGCTGACCTCAGAACTCACACAGCAATTGATTGCTTTTGCAACCCAACCAGTAGTTACCACTGTTTTATCTTAAGTCAATGAGTGAATACATCTTGCAGAGAAACTGTTTGTTCCACTGACAAAGTAATTCTTTATTATCCTTCAATGAAAAATCCTGAGGAAACACAGACTGGTTTGAAACCCTTGTTTAAAACTTAACAACACTGTGAAATGAGCATGTAGTATTGTTTCTTTTTCTAAATACCACAGTGCCTCTATGTAAGGAAAGTGATTTTCCCAGAGAAACCTACAGAGGAAATGGCAAAATGGGAAATCACACCTTGCAGTAAATGAGTTTTGAGGCCACTGGCTGGAGCAAAAATTGGAAAGATTAAAATCTATTAATGTTACACAGAAACAGAAATTTGGGGATAAGGATATGGAAAGTTCAACAAAATAAAGTGACAAACTTTTTATCAACTTAATGTGCACTTGTTGGGAGGAATGGGTTAAAAGCAGAAGATTGGTGAGAAGGATTCTAATATGCTCAAGTGACCTTGCATCTGGTAATGCATAAAATCTGGAGAATAGTAATGTAGGAAAACATAAATTGTACCTAATGCCCTTTATCCTCTCTGTTTTTGGCAATTAGCACGTCTGTGTATAGGTAACATAGGTATTTGGTAGATTTGGAGGTGCCCTATTAGACACGCTTGAGCTTCTGGCTTTGGTACAGAGAAGATCAAAAAGCCCAGTGAGAATCACAGCACAGTGATAAAAACTATGCCTGCACAAATCTTTGATAAATAGGTGTAAACAGCAGGTTAGTGATCTTCTCGTATAGACTGAACTTAGTGGTGCCCATGTCCCCGTTTGCGTGCCTGTGCCTGGGTGTTTCCTCAGGGATCCCCTGGTTGGCAAGGTCACAAAAGTAAATTTACTCTCTGAATTTTAGCCAGGGGTCTGTAGTTCCTGCTGCCTTCCCGTGCCGAGTTACACAGCACTTAACTTGAAAACTGAATGTTTTCTTTTCCTTTTCTCTTCTTCTAGCTACCTGCATTTTGTTGAGGAAAATATTATTTAAAAATCAAAAGTTGGACATATGTGAAAAAGTCAAAATAAATTTTAGTATCTTATGTTAGTAGACATAAAACCTTCGATTTTAGAAAAGTCTGCACAATTTTTCTTTGTTTTCTGGCCAACACTGGCTGAGTTTAGCTTGGGTTAACTAAGAGTTATGGCCCAACTTAAAATGTAGTTTTCCCTCAAATTTTGTATATCTTCACTGGAAGTAAATTATCCAACTCTATTTCATAGTTCTAGCTCTCATCCTGTATTTGAGCTGCTGAACTATAACAGCAGAAAGAACAAAAAGAACTTTATGGATTAGGAGATATAGGAATCATCTGCCAGATTCAAGCTTGAACATGTGAGATGCTTAGTACAGCTCTTATTGTATAAGTTTTCAACTCTGTAGGTTACTGTTATTAGAGTGTAGGAGGGGCAGATATTATTATACTGATGCATGTAATAGAACTAGTATTTTCATTAACTTGTTAAACTTTTGTCAATCATTTTTCTCTACCTTTCTCAGGTATCCTTAAAACTCCAAACTTCCTCTCCGAAACTCCTCCAGATTTTCCTCTTTGTAGGGAAAATTCTGGTAGAAATACTTCCTGATCTCATTTCCTTCTGAGTCACAAATGAGTAAAAATCATAGAATCATAAAAGGATTTGGGTTGGAAGGGACCTTAAAGATCATCTAGTTCCAACCCTTCTGCCAAGGGCAGGAATGCTACCCACTAGATCAGGTTGACCAGGGCCTTGTCCAACCTCATCTTGAACATCCTCAGGGATGGGACTTCTCTGGGCAAATTGTTCCAGTGCTTCACCACCCTCTGAGTGAAGAATTTCCTCCTAACCTCTAATCTAAATCTCCCCTCTTTATGTTTAAAACCATTCTTCCTTGTCCTGTCATTATCTGAATGAGCAAAAAGTTGTTCTCCATCTATTTTATAAGTCCACTTCAAGTATTGAAAAGCTGCCATATGGTCCCCCTGGAGCCTTCTCCAGGCTGAACGGTCCCAGCTCTCTCAACCTTTCTTCATAGGAGAGGTGTTCCAGCCCTCTGATCAATTTGTATGCCCCCTCCCCTGCCCCCAGACCAGTTCTAATCAACATCTTTCTTGTGCTTACATTTAAGATTATGATACAATAAGAATGTTTCATACTTTAATACATTTAACAATATTTACATAAGAATCTAGCAGTAAATCTATCCCAGAACTTGTCTTTGAAAATGGCCCTAAACAGAGTCTTAGGAATCATTAATAAGAAAGAGGGCAAGGGTGAGCTGGTATGTCTGCCAGGTTTTAGAGAGCCTCTCCAACATATTGATGGCTCTGTCACACAGCCTATAACATATCATCACTTCTCTAGTTTTTATATCTGCAAAGAGTCAAATTTTCACAATTTCACAATTGTTGATAAGAAACATCAAATCTGTTCTTGAGTAAAATCTCAGCCAAAGCTCTGGGGATTTCTGTTGCTGGAAGGGCAACCTTTCAAATGAGTGGTAAAGCTTAAAAGTAACAGAAGATTCAATGGATTTTTTTATAAGGGCTACAACCTTATTTTTCAGTTTTTTGTATCATTCTTTTACACTTTCTCATATTATCATGTGATTTGCTGAAGCAGAATAGGTGTTAGGTTTTACTGTTAGGATTCAGTTTGTAAGGATTCCTGAGGGGCTTTTAAGCTGCAGGCTACTGTATTGTAAAAGTAAAAATTACCGAATTCCCTTCTTTCTGGCACTACATTGTCTTTATAATGTTCGGGAGAATAAATTTTCTTGCATTATGAGTCCATAGAATGAGTGCTGAGAATGAGAAACAGGACCATGCAGGTAAAGTAAAACTGAACACATGCCCTTGGAGAGGGAGAACAGATGTAACTCCTTACCTTGTCCATCACAGTCTTTGAGTTCTTCAGTATTCTAAAATCTGGCCTAACTTCTAAAGGGGAATGATATTTAAGTGATACTGCTTGGGGGCCAACCCTTTTATTTTTATATATACAGACTTACAGATGGGCATAGTGTAACTTTACCATAGTGTAACGCAGTAACAGATGTACCTTTCAAGCATGACTCTTGCTTAACTCTAGTACAAGTCTTTACTACTAGGCACTTTGACCCCTCAATTGCTTTAATTGCATGGTTAAGTAGCCTTCCTTTGATCAATCAAAGCCTGAAAAGGATTCAAGTTCTCTGTGGTACTTATTGTGAAATAAGCTGATTAAAAAGATGAAAAGCACATTTTTTCATGTAATATCATTATATATAAGATTTTGACAATAATTTCTCAGCTGTTTTCCATTGTGCAGCTAATCAAATCTTCTTGACCACAGAAGCTAATACTGATATACATAAAAAGATCTTTACAATATAGTTACAAAATGACCGTCACTTAAACCTTGAAATATGTGCTACTGATCTTCACTGGAGCTCAGAGTTTTTCATATAAATCTATACACTAATTTGATAATACTCCTATTATCATATTTAAAATTAGTTTTTCCAGGCAGAAGCAGAAATGCCCACTAGCTCCATTCATGCTTCTCAGAATTGACTTCCATTTGGCTGATTTCAAATGGACATTGTCCTTCGTACCAAAACATGCTAATTCAGCTTCGAAAGGGAGTTTTACTTTCTTAGTCTGAACCATCTGCAAATCTTTCAAGCTGCCTTACAAAAGTTCCTTTGAGATGTTTGACTTCACTACGATGACATCAAATTGGTTTTATGTGTTGAATTCTAGTTTTACAGAAGGGGAAAATATTTGGTTAAACATTGAAACCCAAGCATTTTACATTCACTGTGCAGAGAGTAGTCAGGCTACAGTAAAGCTTGGTTACCACAACATTTTTCATAAAGTTGTGGCAATGCCAAAAGTGATCCATTATGTTTTCATATGTGGTTTCATTAGAATAACATCAGCATTTGCTGAATTCATTATTTTTCTTCCCTTTCTATTTAGATTCATAGTGTACAAGCTGTAAAGATCAGTATTATTCTGGGAACATTGTGAAAACCCATGGGAAGGCAGACTGGCTTAGATATCTGCTGTCACAGCAGTAGCTGGCAATATTTATGAGCTCAGACCCAAGTTATTCGTGTTAGCTGTAAAAAAAGAGAGCTGCTTTTCAGTCACCTGGAGACCATTTCAGCTTAGCTATGAGGCACCATTTATATAGAGGAAAGCAAAGGATAAACAATACTTGCAGGGGCACACCATATGACAGGGTTTGACATTCAGCCTTTGGTTACATTAAGTCCAGGACAATGCCTGTTAATTACTTAATGATGGTACAACAGTCTTTTTTTTTTTTTTTTCCAAGGTGCTATAAGAATTTCTGATTTGTCTGGCTTACCCAGGCTCCCATCCCCCATATGTGTGTCACAGGAAAGGCAGAGATTTCCTTAGAACTACAAGACTTTAAAAATCTGAAACACAACCCATATGTCATGTAGTAAAAAATGCAAAATATGCTGGAGATGTAAAAGCGGCACACCAAGCCATATGCTTCAGATGGAACAGCTTGCATACGTCTAGGCCTCTACGCTAACTTCAGGAACCGAAAACAGTGGCTAGGCTATTCCACACTTTTCCACTTGTTAAATTTGTTTTGCTAAAGTTAGATTTACATTGGATGCCAAAAAACAAAACAACAACAACAACAAAAAAAGAGTCTTTATCAAAAGCTTGAAGCTGATGATTGGCTGCTTATTTTCTGTGCTACTTTGAACAGTCAAGCTGTGACCAAGTGAAGTGGAACAACTGAGATTTTCCAGCACAGTTCTTCTTCAGATCCAGAGGTTTAGCCCACAATGCGTCTCAATGTTCAACACCAGGAGAGGTCAGCATGCCAACGCTTGTGGGCTTGCTGCAGAAAGTAACACCCTGCCTATTTTTGCCATCATCCCACTTTCCTGGCACTTCCACAAGGCTGAGAAATGTTAATTCTTTTGCCCAGGCCTAATTCCCACAACATTATCTTTCACTCAACAAAACCTGCATGAACACTTCCTTTAAAGTCTGTTTTAGTCTTGCAAATGCCAGGAAATTCTAGAGTCATTAACCTTCCTTATTGTGCATAGTGTTATGGAGGTCATTGAACAGCAGGATACTTTGAATACAGTATCCTATGTGGTATAAGAGCTAAAATATGCACAGTTAAGCAGGTTAATATTCAGGTTTAACCTCTGTATTTCAATGATGAAACATCAACAGTGCAGTTGAAAACTTTTTATGTATGAACAGTGCAGATATTTGCATGTTTTGGGCTTTCTGCAGAAACATGGTGTGGTTTCTTTCTCTTTTTTGTTGTTGTTGTTGTTGTTGTTTGTTTGTTTGACGAAAATGTAAATTCAGAACACATCTAACCTCGCTATAGTAAATCTTTATTAAAAAGAGACAAGTAAAGCAGTAACTTTTTCATTTGTGTGTTTCCCAGATTCCTAATAAAATCAAGTGAGCATTTTGAACAGTATGCAAGTCCACTTTTCAAATGCCATGTGAATTTTTCAGTGTTGTTTCCCTCAGTTACTGACTGTTAAAAGATATATTGTCTACAGGAATTCAGGCTCAATGACATTTATGATATCTTCTAGCATTTCAAAACTTAAGAAAAACTGAAAAACTGAAAGCTTCTAGCTTTCAAAACTTATAAATCTGTTGTTACTTAACTAAAATCCTAAACTCCCAGCTTATACTGGCCAACTTCACTTTTGCATAGAATCTTTTACCTGACAGTGGATGAGGGTAGTCTCTTTCCCAGAAAGGATACAGCAAATTTTGTTTTGTCTGGTTATCTTTCTTACACTTGGGGTTTGATCACACATCCTCTTCCCGCTGCTTCTGTGTCATTGAAAGCTTTCACCATGCCAGCTGCTTGTCACTGTGTCCATTGGGAGGTTTTTGTCCCCTTCAATCTATCTGCTAGGCTGATCTGCAAATGCTCCCTTATTTGTTTCTGTCAAAATGAATAGTGTTAGCAAAACTGGGCTCATTAGACTAAATTGGCAATTTTTGACTGAAATAGGTCAAAGGATACCCATTCAAGCAGTTGCCTTGCAGATCTGAGTGAAAAATAGTATCTTATGAGGCATAGAGATGTGAAGTTGCAGACTGACTGGAGCAAGAAATCCCTTCAGCAGACATGTTGACTCTCTTCAACAAGATCTCTGATCAAGGATTTACTCTATAAAATCCATTTAGTGCTTTCATATTGCATTAAAGTTTGAAATGAAGTATTCAGAGTGGGGCTAACCTACACTATCAGGGATTAAACACACCAATCTGTCCTGAAGAGGATCTGTATGTGTTCAGACTATATCTTCTGTGCAATACCAATCAACTTCATACACGTCAACTTTGTCACATAGCTTTGAAATAAATATATTATCAACATGAAAATCTATACATAGATAAGAATCTTGTCAGGAGATTTAACAAAACACCTCTTTTGTTTTAATTACTTGTATTTATGCTGTTCAAAGTTCATATACAAACACTATCATTACTAACATAAGAATTGAAATGTGTCCTTCTTACTAATAATTATTAATTTACCATGACATACAGATGTCACGTATTCTAACAGTCTTATAGTGGGGCTCTTCAATACTGGAAGAACAGATCAGTACCTCCTAGAAGTAACAGATCAGTATTTGACATATGTGCCTATATTTTCTAATGTTGTCAGTAGAGATGTGTGACACTCATAGAACACGTTTTCTTTAGATCATTTTACTTTAGATTTGAAAAAAAAAAAAAAAAAAAAAAAAATTCATTTTGTTTTAATATTAATTTTCTTAAAATATGCTTAGGCAAGTATATTTCATGCACTATTCTCTTTACACTGACTTGTTTTCGTTATATTAGTGGTTACTCATTCATCATTCTTATATTCTTATTTCATTTCTCAATGACTTTCTATTAACTATCTATGAAATTTTGCTTTTCCTAGGTTTATGTCTCTACTGGGTGCCTGGAAGGGAGCTCAAATGAAATTCAAGCATTAAAAAAAGAAAAAGAAAAACATGGCATGAACAAGTCAGTGGCTCTAGCTAAACTTGTATGCACTGAATTTCAAGAATATAAAACAACTCAGGCACTGCAATATTACTGAATATAGCAATCCCTGTTATGTCCAGGGAAAAAACTCAGACATCAACTGTGTTTTCAAAAACCAGACATCAACTGTGTTTTCAAAACAGAACATGCCAATTACATTGAAGTTTAGGAGATGTTCTCTTCTAGCTACAAATGCTGTCTCATTTACAGTATTGGCTAAATTTGGTCTAGCTACAGTGGTTACCATCCCCAGTTCTCCATCCCACTCCACAGTTCTCCATCCCATAAATTTACACTTCCACAGCAGGAAGTCTGAGCAGGATGTGAGAGATATGGATGTAGATGAAACACAGTTTACAGACTGCTATGCTAACATAAACCGGCACTAACTTTAATATACTTTACATTAATGTGCCTGGCAGGAGAAAGAAAGGCAGACAGCAGGAATGAAAATGGGTTCAGCTGTCCCAAATTAATTCTTTCGATATGTGAGTCAAAGTCTAATGTGTATAATCTTTGCAGAAGGAAGCTGTGGACATGACAACCTCTTCCTCTCTACCTTAGATAGAGTCATGGAAAGATATATAATAACAAGACAACATTTCTGAAAATAAGTATATAAGGAAAGCCTTTGAAAATGTTTTACTCTTTTTTTTTTTTTTTTTTTTTTTTAGGGGAAAGATCAGGGTGTTGTAGAAAATTTAGTAACAAAACCACTTTTTTCACTCTCTGACTATAAAATATATAAAGTGCTTGAAAATGTCTCTCAGATTTAAATGTAAATTTAGATTTGATTTCTAGAACTATTTTTCTCTTTGTAATTAGCCCGAAGTTTTTAATTTTCCTTTAAATATGATCTTATAACAGTCAAATCCTTTGATATATGATACAATTAGTGCAGTAATTGCACTAATAAAAATAATTCTTTGAAGACAGGACAGAGTTTAACCCTAGTCAAGAGGTATAACTAGTTTAGTACATTTTTCCTGTGCATTTCCTTGTGTAATGTTCAGAGAGTGACAGCACAATCTGAGAGTTTCAAAATATGATTTTGGACCTCTGGAACCTGGAAGGTCTTGATGCCACTTTGCTCACAAATTCGTCCTTTCCTCACGTTTCTGGACAGGTTGCAGAGGATTCTGTAGCAGGCATTGCAGCTTTTTTGATTCTGGAAACAAACCCGAGCAAGAGTCTATGATTATTCTAGCTATACATTTCATAAAACCAGCAAAGACCATTCTCCTTCCTCTTGCTTAGATCTCTGTGCATGTATATTTCTATATGTGGCATGCAGTGAAAAAAAAAGAAAGAGCAAAGGCTGTGTGAGGGGGAAAAACTGTTTACTAGGAGTTGAGGTCGACATATCTAAAAAAAAATTTCTTTGCATTGTGACTATTTATGTCTTGTTTGGGGTCTTTTTTCTTATTGTTGGTTTTGTGTGATTATTCATAAATGACTTTCAAAAAAGGAGTAAGACATACTGAGCATATTACGATTGTTTCATGTCTGAGCCTTGCCAGGCATACTCCAAGTATACAGGAATTAGTAACTACTCTATTAATTGCTCCCCTATTCTTGAAAAGAGACAGAACAAGGACTATTTTTTTTCAAATATGTTCTCCTGCATAGAATTAAAATTGAATGTAACGTCTAGTCCAAGGAGTCTAAATAAATCAATCCTTTGCTCAAAATCATTGTAAGAAAATGTGTTATAAAGCCTTTCATTTTTATTAACAGCAGTGATAGTACTGAATTAGTAAGCTATAAACTATTAGTAAGCTTTAAACTATGCACAGTTCAGTGCAGGAATGGCACTGAAACTTTATGAAACCTGAAACAATCTATAACTTCTGTAGTTCATAGCTGGGAAGGACTAAAAAATCACAGAATTCCTCCACGTTCCTAATGTGCCTCATATACCATGGTATAATGAAAGGAGACTGAATGCAGAAGGGAGTAGCTCATATTGATGAAACACAACTGAATATAGCCCTTCTGCATTTACTAAGAGTCAAAAAGAGACTAGACTCTAAATCAGTCCTTTCCTCTTATCCTGATATAATTCAGAGAAGCAGCTTCCAAAGCAAAATTATTTCTTTGAAAAGACTACACTGTACATCTGTGAAATTAATTCATCCAGTACAAAATTGGCAGAGGTATGATGTCCTGATGTTTCATCAGAATGGACACTTCACAGAAAACTGGTGCCAGGACACATGCACTTCTACTAGCAACAAAGGGGCAATGATACAGAGTCTTTAGGAAAAAATAGTACATGCACAGACTGCTTGCACCAATGGGTCATATGACCCAACTGAAGATGTCTTCCACTGTAGAGAGATACAACTGTTTTCAATTTAAAATAACACATTTGAAACCGAAAGTAGGGAAGCAAAAAATGAAGGAAAAATGTGTCTTCCCAGAGGAAAAAAATAAAAATAAAAAAATAAAAATAAAAAAAGGGAGGGGGGGAAGGATTTTTTCATATTATCTTTCTGTCACAGAGGAAGACAAGTGATGCACATTTATTTCCTCAAACTGTTAATTTGGCCTTTTAGCTAATAAGCTGAATGAAAAGAAAAGGTTATTTACAAGACAGAAACTCTCTCAGAAAATTGAATGGAAAAATATTTGGCTATATCAAACATTGTAATGAAAATACAATGTTGAAGGTGAAATAATGATAATAATAATAATTATTTAAATCTATGTTAAAGAAATAAAGAAATACAGATGCTCTGTTGTTAGGTAAAATAGATGAATACAAAAAGTCTAGAATTTGGAGAAACACTGGAAAATTTCACTGTCCAATTCATTTGCAAAGATGCAGAACTGTAAACAAAGTGATGCATTTTAAAATAGTTCATCATTCTTTAAAGTAGGTGTCAAGCACATTAGTGGACTTTACTGCCTTCTGTGTTTCAGAAGGTATGAAAACCCAAAGAGAGCAAGTGTGTGTATGGGTGTGTATGTATGTGTACAGTGACTAAATGACACTATTTTATTATTACATTTATTATGCAAGAAACAGATGGCAGCATACAGTTATAGCATTCCTATTTGTTCTTAAGATAATAAAGAAAACTATTCAACTGGAGTAGTCCAAAAACTAGTGGAGGTATTAATTTTTAGAAAACCAAGGTTTTTCATCCCAGAAGGATTTATTTTTTTAAGTGTTGTGGTTTAACCTGGCCGGCAGCTAAACACCACACAGCCGTTCGCTCACCCTCCCCCCTCCCTCTCTGGGATGGGGGAGAGAAACGGGAAAGTGAAGCCTGTGGGTTGAGATAAAGACAGTTTATTAAGATATGAAATAATAATAATAATAATAATAGTGTATACAAAGCAAGTGATGCACAATACAATTGCTCACCACCTGCTGACCGATGCCCAGCACAACCCCAAGCAGCCGCCCCCCCACCCCAGCTAGCCACCCCTATATATTGTTCAGCATGGCATCAGATGGTATGGAATACCCCTTTGGCCAGTTGGGGTCAGCTGTCCTGGGTCTGTCCCCTCCCAGCTCTTGCTGCACCCCCAGCCTGCCCGCTGGCAGGACAGAGCGAGAAGCTGAAAAGTCCTTGGCTTAGTGTAAGTATTGCTCTGCAACAATTAAAACACCAGCATGTCATCAGCACTCTTCTCATCCTAATCCAAAACATAGCACCCTACCAGCTACTAGGAGGAAAAATAACTCTGTCCTAACTGAAACCAGGACATTAAGTATCTGTCATTTTGTACAATCCAATTAATCCTTGGACTGGTTTTGTCTGGAACAGAGTTAACTTTCTCCATAGTAGCTTATAAGGTGCTATGTTTTGGACTTGCGATGAAAAACAGTGTTGATAATATACCTATTGCTGAGCAGGGCTTATACAACATCAAGGCCTTTTCTGTTTCTCATGCTGCCCCCAATGAGGACACTGGGAGTGCACAAGAATTTGGCAGGGGATACAGCCAGGACACCTAAACTCAACTGACTAAAGGGATAATCTCATGAGGTTTCCCAAAATAAATTAAATTTTGAAGGAAATGAATTAGAAAGATATCAAATGTACATACACAGATTTTTTGATGTCTATTCTAACTGAATTTTATTTCTTAGATGTGAAGATAGTCCACACATTTTACAGAACAGAGATTTTTATAACCTCAGAAAAAGTATCTTTATTCATTTTAAAGCTGTCATGATATTGCACCATAGAGGAGGTTTAAGGTTTCCTTTTCAGTTCTGCCACTGCCTTGCCACACAAGCAGAAAGAAGTTATGTAATCCAAAAAGATAAATCAGCCTTCTCTGTACATGAAGACAATACTGACCTCCTCTATAAACTGATTTTAGAATTACTAAGACTATTATGTAACATGTAAGTATGTTTCCTTGAAGCATTAGATATGTATTTGCAAACTCTGGTTGTTGTGCGGGTAATTCTTACTGAAAATGTTATTGCCTTGGGTGAGATCCTAAATTCTCATATTAAAAACAGCAATGGGACCAAAATGATTTACTATTTCAAAGGAACATTTCTGTCTCATATCTCCCAATGGGTATCACTGGGCTCCATCATGCTTATATACCTTATTCACATGAGATGACACATAATCCCATCAGAAACTGTCAGAAAGTACTAATTTTCCATTCATACTTAGATGCGCTGAATATCATTTCAGAGAAGCAAGAAGAGTTCAGTTTCCATTGATACTTTTTTGTCTTCTCATTTCCTGCTATGGGCATTTCAAATGTTTAAGTGCGTACTATTTTCCTCCCGTACAGAAATAAATTCTACTATAGCTGTTACAAGGACATTTAGTCCATTGTGATATTTCTTTCACTAAGCATTCCAAAGTGGTAATAATGTGACCTAATCTGAGTCCTTAGTGTGTATTTATAGAGTATCAGGAACAATTCATAGGTGTTATGGGGCTATTGATAACAGTCATCATACAAACTAATGATGAAATTAAAGCATATTACTGAATGTCATTCTCACCAGAAAAAAATAAAAATAAAAATAAAAATAAAAAACATTCATCTATATTTTTTTTTCCTACAACAAAGCTATGAGTTAAAAGAGTTGTTTCTCTTCTGTTTACAACCCAAGGCCCTATTCTGACATGAGTTAATGATTCATGTACAAATCTATTTACATTTTTTTCTACTACAGTAAGTAATAGTTTACATTTGAATCATGTGCTTGAATGCTTCAATTACAATTCAAGACTAATGGGTATGGAATATGCTTGCATTTGTGAATTTCAGCAGGAGTATCAAAGAATGGTTTGAGTTGGAACAGACCTTAAAATCATCTCATTCCAACTCCTCTGACATAGGCAGGGACATCTTCGAACCAGACCAGGCTACCTAAAGCCCCATCCAACCTGGCCTTAAACAGTTCCAGGGATGGGGAATCCACAACATCTCTGGACAACCTGTTCCTGTGCCCCACCACTTTCTGAGTAAAGAATTTCTTCCAAACATCTAATCTAAATCTTCCCCTTTTTATTTAAAAACCACCGTGCCACTATGTTCCCTGACAAAGGGTCCCTCCCCAGCTTTCCTGTAGGCCCTCTTTAGGTACTGGAAGGCTGCTCTAAGGTCCCTGGAGCCTTCTCTGCTCCAGGCTGAACAACCCCAACTCCCTCAGCCTGTCTTCATAGGAGAGGTGCTCCAGCCCTCTGATCATCTTTGTGGTCTCTTATGGACTCATTCTAATACTTGCATGTACTTCTTTCGCTGGGACCCCCAGTAGTACTCCAGGTTGGTTCTCAAAAGAGCAAAGGGGCAAAATCACCCCCCTTGAACTGCTGGACACGCTTCTTTTGATGCAGTCCACGAAATGGTTGGATTTTGGGCTGCAAGCACACATTGCCAGCTTCTCATCAACCATACCCCCCAAGGTCCTTCTCCTCAGGGCTGCTTTCAATGCATTCTCTACCCAGCCTGTATTTGTACTTGTATCTCTAGGTATGTTTTATATGCAAAGCAGAGATATTAATTTTATCCAACCAACTTTGCCAAATTGTGTCTTAAAATGAAATTTAACATTTACCTTTACCTGAAATCCTTGTCAGCTAGCTGAAAAATAATTTGACCCCATGTCTTTCCTTGAGGTTTTTCTAGTTTATTAATTTTCATTTGCTTTTTTGTTGTTGTTGTTGTTAATGTTGTTTGTTTTGTGTGTTCAAATCTTAATGCCAATTTCATGTATTTCATATTTCCAAGCGTCAAAATTGACACCCGTTCTCTCCTTCTTTCTGGGTCCCGGTCACCCATGGGGAGGACAGAGAATCCTACCTGCACCCCCGATCCCTTCAACATCCTTCATGCAAAGTCCTTTTTAATATTACTCGTTTTCCTTGTTGCAGCTTCCCAGGACCCAGCCTGAATGACGGTAGAAGAATAGTAGTCCTCTGTTTTAATGAGCTGTGGCAGACCCTTCCTAACATCTCTGACAGGCACTCCAGAAAGACAACACACCTCTCTGGAGAGGTTATCCGGGCAGCAAACAGGAGCCTTGGTGCCCCCCAGCAAGGAGTCCCCTGTCACTAAGACTCTCTGCCCTTTTTTTGAGGCACTGGTTTAGATGCAGTGCCCTGTCCGGCCCTACTCCCTATGCTTGGTACTACCCTCAACTTTGACATGCTTTTCAGAGCCTGGGTTCCGCTGTCCAGACACCTCCTGTCTCCCTCAGGGACTCCCAGGAGCCCCTCAGGCTGCCGATTTCTTGCTGCACCCTGGCCAACTGCTCAAGCAGTTCCTTGAGCAGGGAACGCCTGCACCTATGAGAGCCCTCCCTTCCCTCAGGACCCAGAGCGGGCTCCAGATTCTGGCGCTGCCCGCAGTCTCCAGCCTGAACTGCCACTTCACCCCTCAGAGGATCCACCTGGGTTCCCTCATGAGCCCAGAGAAGCCGTGTCCCCTCAGTTTGTGTTGCTGCTTTGGCCCAGCCACTGCAACGGGTGCCCACCATGTTGAACTGTAAGTTGTAAGAGGCAGAGTTCCCAGAGAAGAGGAGGAGAAATGGAGGTGGAACAGAGAGGAGAGGATCCTCCCTATGCTCCTCGCTGCCCCGCTTAACTGCCCCGCCTGAACTGCGCTGACTGCCAGGCCTGTTTGCGCGTCGTGGATCTCGGCGCTCCTAGGGACTGCCTTATACAGTCCGGGAAGTGGCTGCTGTCACCCCTGGCTCCGCCCTCAGCACGTCAGCGCACTTGGTGGCACTGCACAGCTCCTGCCTGCTCGGGGAGAGGGGACCGGGGCAGTGGCTCTGGCCAAACAGCTCTGCACTGCGTTGTTGGGGGACCGCGGGGGGGGTTACGGTTTGGCTCCGTCCACCTCCGTGCTAGGAACTCTCGCTGCAGTCGATCCATGCGAGGTCCTCGCTAAAAAGATCATCTAGTTCCAACCCTCCTGCCAAGGGCAGGTACGCCACCCACTAGATCAGGTTGACCAGGGCCTTGTCCAGCCTCGTCTTGAACACCCCCAGGGATAGGGCTTCCCTGGGCAAACTGTTCCAGTGCTTCACCACCCTCTGAGTGAAGAATTTCCTCCAAATCTCTAATCTAAATCTGCCCTCTTCTAGTTTAAAACCATTCCCCCTTGTCCTGTCATTATCTGAATGAGCAAAAAGCTGTTCTCCATCTTTTTTTTTTATAAGCCCCCTTTAAATGAAGTTGCAATATGGTTCCCCCCAAGTCTTCTCTTCTTTAGTCTGAACTGTCCCAGCTCTCTCAACCTTTCTACACAGGAGAGGTGCTCCAAATCTCTGATCATCTTGATGGCGCTCCTCTGGACCTGTTATAACAGATCAACATCTTTCTTGTGCTAGGGACCCCAGACCTGGATGCAGTACTCCAACTGGGGTCTCACAAGGGCAAAGTAGAAGAGCACAATCACATCCCTTGACCTGCTGGCCACTCCTCTTTTGCTGCAGCCCAGGATGCAGTTTGACTTCTGGTCTGCAAGCATGCACTGCTGGTTCATGTCAAGCTTTTTGTCCACTAGAACTCTGTAGAACTGCTCTTGATGAGTTTTTCATCCAGCCTGTACTCATGTCTGAGATTGTCCCGGTGCAGGTGCAGCACCTTGCACTTAGACTTGTTAAACCTCAATTAGGTTCATATGAGCCAAGTTCTCAAGCTTGTCCAGGTCCCTTTGGAGAGCATCCCTTCTTTCTGTTGTATCAGCTGCACCATTCATCTTGGTGTCATCTGCCAGCTTGCTGAGGGTGCACTCAATCCCACTTTCTATGTCATTTGGTAAAGATGTTAAAGAACAGCGGCCCCAGGACAGATCCCTGAGTGACACCACTTTTCATCAGCCTCCAACTGGACATAGAGCCATTGACCACCAGGATGGTGACCATCGGGATGCAACTTTTAAGCCAATTCCTTATCCACTGAATGGTCTATCAAGTCCCTTTCTCTCCAATTTGGAGATCAGGAGGTCATGTGGGACCATAAATATCATCCAGGTCCAGCATCATCCAGCATCATCCAACATCATCCTGGATTTGAATACATCTTTTCTAAACTGTTGTAGTCCCTACTATTCTACCTTTCTTCTCCCAAAAGTCTGGCAGTCATGGGAATCTGCAAGAATATTTTGCTCAGGAAATGTGAGGCAAAAAGGCATCAAGTGTTTCAGACTTACTGTTTTCACCCATTACTATTTCTCTGGCTGCCAGCCCTCATCTTCTGCATCCTGTTGACGAGGTGGTTGGTAACAAACTATCACCACCACAACACCAGTGTTCTTTCCAGAGTTTTGACAGCCATGTCTTTTTGGTTGTATGCTGGAGCTCAGCATAGTCAAAAAGTTATTTACGTATAACATAAAAACCTTCTCTTCTTCCCTGCTTATCCTTTCTAAACAATATGTACTCATCTACAACCATGCCTGATATCCTACATCTCATTTTGATCATGTCATTCATAGCATGCAAGAGATGATTTCCAAAAACATTTGTATCCAATATCATTATTAAAGACACTATCTAGTGTGCTCCCAGGTAAACATTATCAACAGTAATGCTTTTGTAAATTAAAATAGCAATGCAAATTAAAATGCAATTGTAAATTAAAATATGGAAAAATAAATAAATAAATAAAATCGCAAAAATAGTATTTTTTCAGTCCTTTCATTTTATCCTTAAATAATGTTACATACAGAAAATTTTGTCAGATTATCTACATAAATCAGCACAAAGAATTAGATTAATATAACATTACATCATTTCCCATGATATTCTAAAAGAAGTATTTTGGTTTGGCTGTTGGATAGGTAAAGTGTATACATATATATATAAATGTCTAGAATGACAGACAAAACTAATTGGTTTGATACCTTTCATTTGTTTAGGGGGCTGCAGGTAGCAGCCTGAAGAACAGATGTCAGGTTGAACACTGAAAGATGGAAATGACTAGGAGGAAATCAGTTGATTGTGTTGACAGCTAAGAAAATTTTTACAAGCCAGATTTATTTATTTTTCTTCTGAGGGTAAAGTGAAAGGCATTTATTCAGTTGAAGAACTAACGGACTTTGTAGACATTTCCATATCACTGTATTTACAGATAGATGGCATCTTTTGACATATTTATAAAAACCTTTTGTGTCTTTCAGAACTGTGACAACTGCAGAAAACTGTTCCCTGGAACAGAATAATTTTCTGAGTTGTCTGGCAAAGCAACATCATGAAATGTTTTCTAGATGTCATGTCTGACTTTATGATCAGTAATTATTTATTCATCTAAATATATGCAATTTGTTTATTGCATAGACCAAGCTGCCATTCAATAATTCTCTAATTTATTGCATAACTACATAAGCAGCACACACCTTATGGTTATTGTCATGCTTTTCAATGTGTAGGGCTCAGGAATTAAAAATTTACTGCATCTGCATACGTGGGCCCACAAGATAAACTGGCTAAAACCACTATTCACTTAAACTCTTTGCCTGTTTCTCAGTACAAGTAGTCATTTCTGTTTGTCATCTTGTGTATTTCATAATAGAGTGATCTGAATTACTTTTGTAGAATGATTCCTATTTTGTTTTGCTATAACCAAAAGAAAATGACACCACAATTAAGGGCCAACACACTACAAAGGGTAAGAAAATAACTTCACAGCAAATGCTTACTATTATTAATTGCATTATAACTGTGTTGATGTTCATTCCTCTGTATATATCAAACTTTTAGATGTTACTGAGAAATGAGAGTGGAAAAATTGTTATAATTGTAATAAAAATATCATCAGAAGGAGCTGATTTCTTTTATTTTGGCTAGAGTTTACATGTTCTGTTGACGTGTAATAAACAACTACAAACATATATATATACATCTTCATGCACTTCACTTGCATGAAATCATAGACTAAATGTTGTATAACAATTTCTTTCAATTTACAAATTCCTATATTTTTAAAGAACTGCAATAAGTGTGATATTAAAATCCCTTAGTTATTAACTTTAGCATTGTCACAACTTATATCTACTGAAGAAGTTTACTTCCATAAATCTAGGACTTTATTAGGGTATCTTCATGTTCTGAACCGAAAAAAAGTGGAAAGGGTAACACTTGCCTGGAGTAGTACAATTGCAGTCTGGATGACTGAAAAATTTTTGTACAGATACATGTAGCTTCCTCGATTCACAGATGTCAGAATCATAGGAAAAATGTATATAATCATGCATGCATGCAGTTGTCTCACAGATTGAGAGACTATAACAAATGCAGATGATCTGAGTCTTCTCTGGTTAGGGTCTAATTGAGCTCAACGAACATGTTCAAGTTATATAGTATAGCTTGCCCTAGACATATTGCTTAGGGACAATGGGAAGGCATTTCACATTATTGTATCACCAGCTGTAGACAAAGCCTTGTCATTTCTGTCTGTCACACATTTTCTTTGCCATTTTTGAAATCACACTTTAGTTTCATCTCCATCTGGGGCAGAAGCAGGGGCGTTGTAACATTTCAAGAAAAACTGCTTTTTTAAGTATTTTTAGCTTGATTGGATGATGAGAGCTCTGAAAATGCCATGACATAGGCTGGTCTTTTGATGGTTATACAGGAAGTTTATAGATGCAATAGGCTGACCAACTGTACAGCAAAAAGAAGCTTGGGATGACAAGTACTACATTAGCACAGCTCATATGGGAAATGACATTTTTTTCTAACAGAGATAGATATGCCCTGCTTACTTCAGCCAAACAGGATTCTTCAGATCTGTTCTTTGGCTTTTTGCGTATGTGTTCATCAATTTTATACATGTCATTAGCACATTTTGTGGAAAGCAGGAGAAATGGTAAATCAAATTATGCCCCAACATACAAATGTAAATGAAGTTTGGCTTTGAATATGAAACTCAGGAGTTAAACAGCTTATACAAAATGAATGAGAGATATTATTTCAATGGTAATTATACTGAATTAGATTTTTCTGAGAACAAGCTGACAGCAGAAGAAACAATTTTAGTTTTGCTAATTATTAACAGCAACCTTATAATATTATTGATCATTTGACCTTTTGATAATTTGTTAAATTTACACCAAGGAATATGCATTTTCTTGTCTTTCATCAGCACAGAAATGGAAGCAGTAAAACAATTTCTGTTATTCTTTAACATGGATACTGTTAATTATCAGTACACCCAAGAACTAAATGACAGTAATATCAAGACAGAGTTGCTGATTTTGGTAGAACTGAACAAACCTTCAGTTCTGTAAAGATTTGCTGGCTTCCTCCCAATGAACCTGCTGGTCTTAGTCGAAGCTCTACTGGAAGCGTCTTGGATTAGTTTCTTTTGTTGGACCTCTCTCCTGCAGTAACAGAGAACAGTAACTGCATATTGAAGCATAAGCCACCATCTCTTGTAACATGTAAGATATAGTTTGATGATTTTATTTCAAATTATGAGTTTGATGATAATTAAAAATACCGTGTCATAAAAAGTAGGAAATGGAAAGTGAAATGCTAATACTAAAAGCCAAAAAGAACTGTATTTTGAAATCTTTTTGATATCTTCTGAAAATTTCCTTTATCATATTCACACAAAGTTATTCAAATTAAAATACAACCAAACAGTATAGTTTTTACCAAAATTGCTTGGTTTTAGTAGCCTAACCTTTATACAACAAATTTACAACATCCTGACAATATATGATTTGCCTCTGTCATATCCTGCTTGACTAAATCCAATTAAAGCTGTTTTCTAGAATGTCAACACAACACTGACAGTCCATTGGTCCAGTTTCTGCTTTATCTTCTGTCATAAGTGTCTCCATTTGTCTTGGCTGCTAGCTATTCAACATCAATACATACTAGGGGGTGACTATCTGGAGAGAAGCTTTGCAGAAAAGGATTTGGGGCCTGGTGAACACCAAGTTGAACATGAGCCACTAGTGTGCCTTGGAGCATAGTACTAATAGTAATAGTAGGCAGTACTTACATTTCTCTCCTTGATAGGAACAACTAGGAGAGCATCAGAATCATCATAGAATCATAGAATCATTAAGGTTGAAAAGGACCTTCAAGATCATCTGGTCCAACCATCCCCTTACCACCAATATCACCCACTAAACCATGTCCCTAAACACCACGCCCCGCCTTTCCTTAAACATCCCCAGGGATGGTGACTGTCCAGGTCCCTCTGCAGGGCCTTCCTACTCTCTGGCAGATTGATACTTCCCCACAACTTGGAGTCATCTGCAAACTTACTGAGGGTGCACTCAATTCCCTCATCCAAATAAAGATGTTAGAGAATGGGCCCCAACACCAATCCCTGGAGAACACCACTCGTGACCAGTCACCAGCTGGCTTTAACTCCATTTACCACCACTCTCTGGGCCTGGTTGTCCTCCCAGCATAATAATACTCTTCTTTACCTAGAGCTCTAGGACCACAGCTAACAAGTTATCAAATGAAAACCTGATATTTATATCTAGAAACCTATTCAATGGATAATACGATAGCAGAATAATATTAAATATGACTATGTTTCAACATTAAATTTAAACAATAAATATTTTTATGTAAAACTTTCTACCTCCAGATCACAAGGGCATCTATAAATTTTTGTTAATAGCTTTTATGAATGTGAAAACTGCTAGATAGACAACCAAAGAGGCTTGACTGAAGCAATACCCAAATCTACTCTCTTTTTCTGGAAAGGAAAACAAATTTCTAAGAATTCTGCATCCTTTGAAGAAAATTTTGCTTACATGACAGACACTTTCTTTAATTCCTGAAGACACATTACACCTCTACTTCTATCTCTTAAAATAGAAATGTGAAAGAAAGACAGAAGAGCAACAGTGATAAAGGAATTCTAATGAATTCCATCAAAGTGATATAGAAGTGCGAATGTTTCAGGTTCACAGTTTAGTCTATGTCTGCAGCTTCATAATCAAGACTTTTTTATTGAAGAAAGGAAAATGATCTTGAGTGGGAAAAAAATAAATGCGGTGTTTACTTTATCAGAAAAACAGAATACAGACAGAGTTATAAAGTGCTCCTTCTAAGACCTTCCTAGCAAGAGATAGAATAGGAAGTTTTACCAACCCAACAACAAACTTATAAGTAACATTTTCTTAAATGGTGAATAGGATGAGCCCCTCTGGGCAGTCTAAATCTATTGATGAGATCAATAACTTATGAAGCAGAATCGTTTTGTTCATATTGTACAAGAATGCAATTATTTCTTCTTTTCTGTTTAGTCGCCAAGATACTGTGAGCACAGGAAGAATTAGAAACCTGTTACTGCACTGCAGTGAGTGCTTCTGAAAAGTTTAATTTATAAATTATTATATAATTTATAAACTCAGATACTTTAAAATGATTTATGCCTCTTGACAACTAAATTGTAAGTATACTTAATAGATAATGTTGTTACTTCATATATATATTGTTTTATTAAATGTTGTGAGAAGAGAACCAAGTAATTACGGAATGATAATTTTAATATACTGGTGCTTAGCTTTACTTTCTCACTCCATCATATTTTTTTTTTCCTCATAGTTAAAAGAAAAACAAACAAACAAACAAAGATAGTAGTGCAGGAAGGAAAAGTTCCATAGATTTATTTTTCTCAAAGACTATTTGAAAGATTCTGGCTACCATTCAGGGCAGTTCTCCTTATCACGGTAGTATTTAAGAATTTTCTACATGGAATTAATATCCTTAGTGAACCATTTTATGAACTTGTAGGAGTATCTGGCAAGTTTTTTGTTTTTGTTTGTGTTTTTTTTTTTTTCAAGGAAGTTTCAAGACTTTTCAAGGTAAAGACAAGCTTAGGAGAAGAAGAATTTCCTGAATGTATAAAAAAAGACACTTCTTTAAACTAGGTATGGTGACCAAGATTTAAAGATTATTTGCCAGAAAGTATCCTGAGACATCTCATAGGCCTAACAAATGTCTTCTCTAAACCATAAGTGAAGGTGGAAAAAGTACCTCATACATTTACATAAGTTTTTCTCCCTATTTTCTGAACATCATTTGTCTTCCTTTGTTTCAAACTCTGAAATATAAAATCTGATTTCTTGTAAACATTAGATAACACTACTTGCAGTTCTAGCTTGTCAGAAAACTTGTTCACACTAAGAGTAAATTGCCTAGTTTAAAGAGATCGCCTGTTGGGGATGAACCTTGGTGACTTGTATTTATACTTGGTTAAGAAGAGAAAGCTTATATAACAAAGTGATGAAAATAAATGTTTAAATAAAAAGAAATAACTTTCACAATTGCCTCTGGTTTCTAGGTCACTGGAAAATTTCCCATAATTCCAAATAATTCTATTTTCCATAAACTCAAGGTGACAGGAGCATTTTTAAATAGATTCTTCCTTTGTAAGTCGTATAAGTCCTGACAAAGGCTGATGGACTGGAATATTATCAACTTTCTACTAAAAAGTGGAATAAAGAAACAATTTGTTCTTAAAGAAACAGGAGAAGGATTTGTCTGTTACTAGCACACAGCTAAATATAAACACATAAATCATAATAACAATATACTCAAGAACAGATCATACCTACTCTATAATTAACAATCTTCACTGGTTTTGCATATCTTTAAGATTTTAAAATATATAACCTCTTTTAAGATAGATTGCACTATGTAAAAATAAATCTTAATATTTTGAAAAAGCTTTATTTAACATTAAAACAAGTATTAGAAAGTCACTGCACTGATAAGCAATAATGTCATTATCCAAAATAATTAGCAAAATAACTATTTATCACCTTGGAAATCCCAAAGTACAAATTAGAGGAGGGTACAGATTGTGATCCCTAGGACTCAGCGATGGTGACTACTTATAATTCATAAAAATATTATCTAAAAACCATTCTGAAAAACAAATGATCAATAACATTATCTCCTTTTGCTTATTACCTCATTACTTTAAAAGTTCATAACTTGTACTTTTGCTAATTTCATTCTCAATTTTCATTCTCAGAAATTGTTTGTTGGTGGTTCTTTGTTTTTGTTTGTTTTTGTTTTTCAGTGTAGAGACAAACTGTAACTTCTAAGTGATACTTTTTCTCTAATTGTTTTATCAAGCACTATAATTCTAGAGGAAAAAAAAAAAAAAAAAAAAAAAAAAAAACATATCTGCATAGTAGCTAAGAGTCTTTTAGAATTGCCCAGTATTTCTTTCTTCTCAATATTTTGGAGCCTCCATATTTTATTTCTCCTGGCCAAGACTGTCATCTCCTTAGTAGCATCCATTGCAGGGTGACTTGACAGAGGTGAGAGGTACAGGAACAGAAATACCTCCTCCAGCTTGAAGAAAAGCTGTAATCTCAAAGTAGATGCTTTCTGTGCAGTGGATAGATGTCTGTATTAGGTGCCCACACAATCTGTCATTTGAAGAATTATATGGAAGGAATAGTACAGTAAAGACATCCAGCTGTTTCTTTAGCTACCACATCAGGGAGCTGCAATATGGTTTAGGTCCATAAGCTCTTAAAAGACCAAACAACCATAGACAACAGATGAATACTTTGACCCAGTACATATACTTATTAAAGAGCTATTCTAATATTCCATTTTACAAGTGGGAGGAAGTTAACAATCTGTCTTAGCATATAGATCTACCTAAAAGCTCTACAGCTATTATGGCTGATGTTAGCAGCCAGGAAACAGGAACTGGTTGTGGAATCCTACTAACAAAATCCAGTGTTTGTAGGAGAACAATATTTGGTGATGTGGACATCATCAGTGGTCATCCATGATGCAAGTTTCTGAGGCAGGTGAATGTATGTTTAGGAAACGCTGTAGAGACTTCTTAGATTGGCCACGTAGACAGTAACTGTATCTAATGAGTATGCATTTGTCCTTCTGCCCATAGAAAAGGTGTTGGCAGTTCTAAATATATTTCACAGTACTAGCTGATAGCCAGAATATTCAGCTGATTCCCTTTCGCACAAAAACAGGAAAGCATACATAGTTGTTTTTGTTTGTTTGTTTGATAATGGATAGGCAGCAGCCTAAAATCAAAGCATGTTATATCTGTCTCTTTAATGGTAAGAGAGAAATTGTTAATGGTAAATTAAACACATATCAGAGTTTCTTAACGCTCACAAGGAAGTCTTGGTTTCTGCCCAGTAACATAGTCCAGATCTACAGTTCCCTGATATAATTGGTCTGTAGTAATATAATCAGATTAAGCTTGCAAAAGTTATTTTCATGTGATTTATTTATTATTATTATTATTTTAACCATTATTATCATCATGGTCTGAAAGATCAAATCACTAGTCCAGGGAGTAGTAGAAGACCATCAGGTTTCCGAGCTGTTTCAGGAAAAAAAAAAAAAAAAAAAAAAAAAAAAAAAAAAAGTTCTAGGGAACAATAGAGGGAAAACCTGCCACACAAAGGCAGGTTATTCCTGTTTCATCTGTTAATTGACTTTTGCCCTGAAGCGAGCAAATTTGCATCACATCTATAAATCTTTGATGTAAGAATAAATGTTTCAATTAATCATTAACATAGCTACCTTTCTTGAAATTCTATCCTGTCCTCACTGATAGTCCCTGCAGGAAATAAGAACTCAATTACCAATGCAATTGCTATCAATCAGTCTTCAACAGAATAAGCTGCAGTTCAGGCTCCAACAGTTTCACAACAAACACATTATTGCTCTGCTATAACAGTGGTGCTAAGTAAGTTTTATGAGTCCTGTTGGGCTTTGACAGTTAACCATTAGGATGTCTTTAGGAGAATTGCAACTTCCAAACTACTCCATTTCTATCTGATATAGTATTAAGAATTATTAATTTGTCATAAATTCTAGAGCTACCAGTGAAAAGAAACCTGTGCTGTGGCACACTTTTGTCTCTGTAACTTTTCTTTGTGGAGTATTAGCAGCAGTATGCATTTTCTGTTGATGTGGCAAATACATTTAGTGCTAGCAGGGACAAAGGCACCAAGGCTGGTGCACAGTAAGGCTGCACGCATGCAGATAGCTTGGTAATTGATAGGACCAGAGTATCTTCCGGGTTTTTGTGCCTCAAACTCATTTAGCATTATGGTGACATGGGGAAGCCAACTGCAAGTCCACCATGGAGGACTCTGATGAGAAGCAGATGCAGGACTTCACATTTCCCTTTAATCTTCATGAGGTTCATGCTGGTCCATTCTGCAGCCTGCTAAGGTCTCTCTGAACAGCAGCACCATCATCTGGTTTTTAAGACAGCCCTCTCAGTTTTGCAACACCTGCAAACTGTTGAGGTTGGCTCTGTCCCATCATTCAGGTTATTAATGAAGATGTTAAATAGCATTGGCCTCAGGATCAGCCCCTGAGGCAAGCCACTACTGACTGGCCTTTAGCTGGACTTTATGCAGCCAATATATAGTCTTATCCCACTTTGATTCTCTGATCCCAATGAGACTATAACCCTGCAACTGCATACAGACCTCTAATTTCTCCTGATTACTTCCTTACTACAGGTGTTTGCATAAAAGCACATCAGAGAAATTCTGTTATACCATTTTCCTAGAAAGAGATTGCCCCATAGTGCTGTCCTGTAAGCAGTTCCTTACTTGTTTGCACATACTTGAAGTGGGGCCTTCAACCAACACTTTTTCATTGATTTCAGAAGTCTGCCATCTACATCTGCCCACACCTTACCAATCCAGTGCATCAATTCATCTCTTGATTGTGGGTTTACTTTTCTTAGCCCCACCAACCCTTGTTTAAAGTTCTCACAAAACTGGACAACTTGTTTGCAAATATAGTTTTGCCCCAGCCAAAGAAATTAGCTAAAGATTTTGTGGATGTGCTTTCAGCTTTATGAATTTTGAGAGGATACCATTTACCACAGCATGAATATCAATATTACTATCTATGGCAAAGGCAACACAAAACATTCTTCAGAATATTCAACAATATTTCACATTTCTTACTTCTAGATTTCTGGGATCAAACAGTGTTAAAAAAATAATAATTTTTAATGAATGTGTCATTTATTTATTTTCTTCTTATTAATACCTAGAACAAGTTTCCACTTACAGAGTGAAGAATGAATATTGCAGCTTTTCCTTTTTTATTTGGAAAACTAACTGGGATCTATGTAACTTGAAAAAGTTTGTCATTGTCGTTTAATGAGACATTTCTTCAAACTATATTACTATACTAACTATATTAGAAATATTTATGCATGAAACTCATAGCTACTTAAAGTACAATGACCCACTGTGATCAAAAGTTATTCTCAGAAATAACATATAGGCCAGCTTGTAGGAAGACTTTTACAGTTCTAAACATTAGCTTTTCCTTTCTAATAATACTATGTCTGTAGACACTTAAAGAAGCCTTTCCTCTTAAAATAAGTGAAAGGACAAGCATGAAAATATTTTCTTTATTCTTAGTTGCTTTTTAGGTACAAGATTTGATGATTTGACATTATATCAAAATCTTAGTCAGATTGCTGGAGACATTGCTACCAAGGTTAGTATTTCCCTCAGAATATAATATCAGAGAGCCCTAGGCAATAGTGTGTGAAGCTTCTTGTTACCAGGCTGTGTATTATACAGACTTACATTTTCATAGTTTACTTAACAAGGCAAAGAGACATACATCTGGTACATTACATATAGTTCAGCACTCCATTAGAGTAGCTTTAAGTGTTTCATTTTAGACTTTAAGCTCTCTGTATCCACTACAATTTGCAAGTATTTGGCCCCTAGGTTTCTCCTTGAATCTGTCCTCCACTGTCTTTTTCTGCTCCTGTTCCCTATGACATTTTCTACACCATAGCTCCCAGCTATCCCTCAACCACAAAGGTAGTTGAAGCAGCTTCCAAAAATACCAGCTCCCAGGAGCAGTCCTTCTGTGCTTGGAGTCTCCACTCTGTGCAATAAATGAATTCATGATTTTCAATTCCCAGCTGACATTAATAGCAGCAAGGAGCAAGAAGCAAGTTAATGTTAATTTCTTCAGGTAATGCGTGAAAGCATTACCTGAATGCTGAATGAAGGGAAAGCTTGAAAGGTCAACATCTGCTGTCATGACAGAAAGCTACAAAACTTGATTGGTCAGTAAATGTCAACACCATGTTCTAAAATCTACATGCTATCGTGTCAATTTAATCTTAGCTTGCAGCCCTGCTAGAGATCATACAACGTTCCTTTAAGGGTTTCAGAAACCCTTAAGTTTGAAAACGGAGTTTTGTGATTGCCTTCCCATGGCAATAAAGCACTTTTAAATTATAAATTTGTCACTTAATCAACATAGTAGGTAGTACAACTCCTGTGACTTTTTTATATAAATTTTCAGAGAATGCTGAAGAATCCATAATGATTATATACCATAAAGAACTGCAGTTCCAACTGTTGCCATGGTATTACATACTCCTCTTCAGTGACTAGAATGTAAAGCAGATTATGAACCTAATTGATTGTCCCCTGCACCTCACAGAGATGCTTTATTTTGGTCCTTGCTTTGTTCTCTGTTTTGTCTCACAACATATCAGATGCAGAACTACATTTTTTAGTGAATTGATGGCATTAATTTAGAGGAGAGCAGATGCATTTTCTAAAGCAAAAATATGATGACCAGCTCTAAGCAGATAGGAGTGAAAATTATATCTCGTTTGTCTAGATGGCAAATAGCAGTGGCTGTTGGAAAACATATTCTCAGCCTATGTTTATGTAAAATTTTCTGTAAGGTATAAGGCAATATTGAACAAGTGGAAGCTAGAGACAGAGCGGGGAAGAGTGTGTATGTGTTTTCCTACGTCCAGATAGCATAAACAATTATGCACAGCTCCAGCAGTAAAATGTGACTACAAGCTTGTGGTCCTAAATGTAACTCAGATAATCATGTGAGGTATTGTACTTTACTAATTGTAAAGATGCACAACACTCCAAGCGCAGGTAGTTCCATCCTGTCTGATGAAATGCTGTGTTCTGTTCTGCCCAACCTTTCTGGGCTCGGCTTTACATCACCTAGCCTTGTTGTATCTTTTAATTTCACTGGCTTACCTCAAAAGTACCATGATATAACTTGCTTGATCCATCTGATGATGGAGGAAGGAGAGCTAGAGGAAAGATGCATTCCCTTCTTAGTGAGCTGAAGCTGAATTTTTGTGTGAGTCAGTATGGGGAAGGAAGTAGAAAAGAGAGGATTAGCAAATCTCACTTGTACTCACATGAGAGAATGGTGGTGCCATCTGCATGGTGAGGAAACCCCTATGCTCTTGAATTTCCCAGCAAGTTCAGGTAATAAATGTGGTGTACTAAGGTAAGAGGGAGAGGCACAAACCACCTTCCACAAATTAGTGGAAGTTATTTTGCCAAAATACTCTCCAAAAGATTTAGTACTATTTCAGTATCTGATGTGACACTGAAAAGCCCCTTTTAATTTTTGGTATCAGCTTCATGTGTGTTCACCAGTAGATAGCTGTGCAAGGTTCACTAGATGAGCCACAACAGTCTATATTCCTTTCTGTATTGAAAGCATATGGCACATGGTTAAGGAAAGGAATTATGTCCTGCATTTCTATATATTCAGACTGATCTGTTTTGCTTCTATATGTGCCAAAAAGCAGAGATGGAGGAAAGAATGAGACTATAAAACTGGTATCTAGTTTAATAATTGTATTTTTCTTACACAAAAAAAAAAAAAAGTGGAAATTTAAGAAGAAAAACACAGAAATAATATTTGTGAGTCCTAGAAAGCTCTAGAAAGTTCTATAACTTAACTGATTTCACCTTTCTATTTACTCTTTCCTTGTCTACTGCTACTCCATGTGGGATATGGTGGTTTGTAAGATACAGAAAGCCAAAAAGTTACTAAGAATTTTTATTTTTTATATATTTTATATAATACATATATGATATATATATTATATATAATATATAAAAATATAATATATTTATATAAAATATATATAAATATTATATTGTAATATTTTAGAATTCTAGTACTATCACTGAAGACTCATCCCCAAAGTTTCCAGCTCCTTTCTAAATAACTGCTTAAAATTATGACTACTATCTGCATATCTTGTAGTCAATGTGACATCATGCCTGAAAGATTCATTCAGCTTCCAAAAGATCATTCTTCACTGGGAGCATCCACCCAGTCAATGCCTGTAATATAATCTTGAAAGTATTACAGAAGTTATACTGTTCCTGTCACTAAATATATTACTAATAGGTCAACCAATTTTCCTACTTTTAATCCCGTCTACTTATTTTACTTATGCCTTTAATTTAATGACACTACTTTTCCTTTGTCTCTAGTGAAAGGCACTGTAAATAGCAGGACTGGGGTTTTGGCACAAGCTTCTCTTATACTGCCAATTATTTTGCCTCTCATTGATCTGGTAATATGTGCCAAGTCAATGGCGCATGGTTACTCTAATAGCTCCTCTCATCACTTGTTCTCCTTATCTCAACCACGATCACTGAAGCAAAGAACCTTACTCTACCTTTTAAATATAATTAGATGAGTAATTTGTATACGGATCTGCTCATTATTGATTTTCTTTAACAATCCCTCTCCCCCAAAGTTATGTGTAGTAGAAATGGTACATCTGCTCACACATACATTTAGATTGTTAATGATTCTTTTGAACATCTGTTATACTGCTACTGAACAGTTGTGGTTTCTTTAAGAAGACACAAGGGACTGGACCTGTGCCACCTCAATCTTGGCAATTTTTTTGAGAAAAACACCTCTGGGAGCCATTTATATATATGGTGCCGTATCAACACAAACTATGGCTCACTGTTTCATCACTTCTTTGACCATGATGTTATTGATCAGTCTGTGCAGTTATTCACTACTGGAACACAAACTACTTCACATTTTTGTTTCATTGCTTGCCACTCAGATATGCTGAATATCAAAATGCCACAACTATTAAGTCACTTAGTCAAATAGGATATGTAGCTGAACAGCTAGGATGAGAACCTCACATCAGAAGATTAATCTGGGCTAGGAGATGCTGGCAGCAATTTGTATAATAATGTAACATAAGCAACAAAAACTAACCAAGCATATTTATGTGTGGGCGGAGACAAACAATAGCATCATGCATTCACAGAAGGTGAAACGTCCTTAAAGCAAAAGCTTAAGCTGAAGTCTGTCAGACCAGCAGCTACTGCACTGTAGAGATCTGAGGTCTGTCACCCCACAATGAAAAGTATGATGAGGCAACAAAATTTCTTTTCTTAATTCTCAAATAAATTCTTTGTTTGATATTGTGAATAGTGAATATCTCCTAACATAAATGTGTATTTGTTTTCTTGCTGGTTGTCCCATGTAAGCAAACAGTGCAGAGATTTGTGTGAAATAATCAATATGGGCAGAATTACTGATGATTTCTAGTGTAGATTACAATATCTGCAATTGACCACTAGCATAGTTTTCACTGCATGTGTGCCACTGCAGCTACTGTTCAACACAGGGATCAAAAAGGAGAGAACACAGATGGGGGACAAAAACTCTTGGAATATGTTAAACCTTTCTTCATACTGATTTAATTAATATATATATATATATAAAGGAGAAAAAAAGTTAAATAAAATCTAGCCAACTGCAAATTCAGATACTGATAATTTAGTTTTGGATGCTTCCCTTCTTCTACTTGAGCAGAGATAGTAAACAGCTTTAGTAGGCCTCATAAAGGATGATGGACAGGTATTCGTTCCTATCTTTTATGGCCTCCTTGCAACATTAACTCTCTCAACACTCACATCACTGTTTTTCCACTCAACAGAAATGCCAGGAAGCAAGGGAAAGACTTCATGTGATTTAGGGATTTCCAAAGAGAAGTACCCAAAAAACATGCCCAGAAACCTCCAGCTATTATCTTTGATTTTCTGGATTTTCATGGGGATCAATCCTCTCTCCTTTAGACATCTGTCTAAAACCATTAAGAGAACCAATGAGGTAAAAGACTGAAATATAGAAATGCTTGTAAAACATAGATAAAACACAACCCAAACTATTTTTACTATGCTTGACTCTATGATTACTGCGTGACTACTGCTCAAGTAAGAAAAATTATAGTTGGTTAAAGCTTGTCTCTAACAAGGGAAAAGTGCAAGATTAAAAGTATGTAGTACTGAATTTTTAGCTAGTTTACAGCTAGTGGTCATTGAAGATTCTTCCCATTCTGATAGAACATTACTTGACCTAAAACATTTCTTTCTCCTCTAATAGAGATTTGTAGGTTTTCATAAGTTTTAACTCAGACTTCAGTAAACTGTTCCTACAGCAGCATAACTACTGAAGCTGTACATTATATCTAATCTTTGTTGTCTGCTGTAGCTTCAGATTCAATGACCTGTGGTATTAGACTGGCAGAACAGAGATTATTCTGAGGGAGGATACAATGAAGATTTTGGATCCATCAGATTCCTATTCTGATTTTGCCAACTATGAATTTCATGGAAAAACTTCCTAAAAATCCTAAACACATACATAGCAAAAAGGGACAATTTTCATGACTTAACCAGACAAAATCTTGAAGAACTCAAATCACAGAATTTCAACTAATTCAAGACCACATCTATGGCTTGCAATTGAAATGAAGTAACATTTTTATTTACAGACTTCAAACACCAGAAATTTCACCACATTCTAAGTTACCGTTTCTTCCAGAGATCTAAATCCTGGTTTATTTTTTTATTATTTTTTTTCTGTTTTAAAACTATAGAGATTCCAAGCAATGGACCTTTTAGTTCTGTCTGCTAAATTAGATATATTTGCACTACAAGGGAACTAATATTCTTAACTCTGACCTGTGCATTACTGGAACAGTGTGGATGTACTTTGTGTATCTCATTCCTGTTTTTAACAGTAGTTATTGGATGATAAGGGGAAGTATCTCCTACTTCAGTTACATATCTGAAATTTTTGTAGTTTTTTTTATCTAAAATTAAATATCAATAGATGAGGAACATTGCAATATTCAACTTTATTTCATTTATGAGACCAATTCCTGATGTGAGAGACTTACAGCATTATAACACTTGTGAGAATTCCTGTACATGGAGCCCCAGAATTTTCAAGTAGAGATGGATAGTTGACTTTGCTTCATCTCAGAAAAGAACTAATGTTGTAGCTTTTTTCTCTTGCAAATGATTTGGAGAGAAGCCTGATCAGAGAGAAATAGTGACTTAACAGCTGCTATGTACTTGTTTCCCATTCTACCAGCATGTTTTCAACTTTTAGAAAACTGTTGCAGTCCATGTTTAACAACAGTCTCAGTGGCCAAGCCATCTTCTTTTCCAGAAGGAATTACATGAAGTCCTGCCTGAATATAAAAATGTCTTCCAGGGAAGAAAAGAATGTAGCAAGAAATTGTTTAAATTTGCTAGTATCTTCCCTACAGAAATTTAAATTAGAATCTGTCTAAAACTCTTTCTATATCAAATTTCTTTCTATACCTAGTAGTTTATACCATGTGTAGATGTGAAACATCAATATACCTCAAGCCATTGTATTCATATAAATAACTCATATTTATATGGTGCCATTCCGCCATGAAAGAAGTGCAGCCTCTGGTGGATGAATGAGTTATGAACCTGACAGTTTCCTGTATGGAATTATAAATGAAAACATACATTTTGTCTCTGTAAAAATATGAATTGCATTAAAAAATATTAATTAACCATTATGAATTCCCCAGCATATCACTTATGAGATTTTTTTAATGGTTTACTTTTTCCATTTTCAATAAAAAAGTAATTATTTTTACTGTTTTTTAAGAAAAGGTTGGCCAACATTTTTATTAGAGAAGTAGCCAACTTCCTATTTTACAATGTTATCCATAGATGCTGATTAATTAAGTGATAGGAAGAACATATTAGAAAGTGTGAACATACAAGAAGTTCATCTGTAATTATTAACTAAATTAAATGGCAGACATTTTAGTTACTGTCTTTTTCTGTTGCATATAAATGAATTACAAGACTTGACATAAATTTTGAGGGCTATTTTTTTTTTTCTTCTTCCATTAAGTTTCTCAGTAATAACAATATTAAACTATTATATGATTAGGGAAATTAGCTGTGTGAATACAGACGTTTTAAGATGGGAAGGGGGAAAAAAATTACAGCACCCCCTCCCCCCCACCCCCCACCCCCAATATATTTTTCCAGTTATTCTTGCTGTCCAGAAAGGAGGGTTGTTTCTTTTCCTCTATGTGTGTGTGCATGGTGTAAGACAAAGGTTTTATCAGGCAGAGATTGAAAGTATTTTCAAGCAAATATAAATTTTAGAAAATTGCTTTTATTAAGCTTAGAACTAAGAGATTGTTGCAACTTCAAAATAAACCATGTTTTCTTTTTAATTCTGCTGTAGTAGTTACAACCCAGATGTTGCACTACAGTAAATTTTAAAGTGAAACTGACTAACTAAAATATGACTGAGTTAATTTTCATTGCCTGAGTTCCAATACCTGTAAAGGACCTATAAGCAAAGTACATTTTTAGAGGTCTGTTAGTTTGAACAGATAAAATAGCCATTAGTGACAAAGTAAAACCGAAATGCTTGTCTACAATGTAAATTTGATTTAACAGTCTCTTACAGAAACAGTTAAGCTGGACACTGTTGTTAAAATAAGCTATTCAGACTGAATAATAATTCTGTTCCAAGCTACCTACCATCAAACCAAACTAAGCTTGGAATTTTTACAAGGGATGCAATAAACATCATTTTGTTAATGTTTATTTAGTACTTACAAGTTCATTGAAGAGTTTGGGGATGAAAAGAAATAAAACTCATTTTTTTTATAAGTATAAAATATTTGTATGTACCAGATTTCACAATTTTCTCCCAATATAGACTGCAGTCTTGTGCTACTGTATTCAGTATCATCTGCAAAGATGCACTGAATTAATTCCACAGTTGAAAATACCTACTTTCTCTCTGTCTTTTCTAATAAACAACATTACAAACATTTTACATGTTCACATTTATTTTGTCCAAATGTTAACTTGGGGAAATGGGGATAAGACCTATAAAAAATGGAAAAAAAAAAAAAATTTGAACTTTTTTCCTTAAAGATTTAGGACTGCACAAATATTTCTAGTCAACAGAATATTTCATTAACAGGTAAAAGGAAAATAAGTATTCTATTTTGGTGAAATAGAATAGATTATATAAATCTGTTTAGAGAGTCTTACAACGTCAGCAACAGATTATACCAGCATCCATTATCCCTTCACATTGTCACTGTGTAACATTTAGTTGAAAAAATAACAAAAACTGTCAAGGAAAAAAAAAAAAAAAAAAAAAAAAAAAACCTTTATTGGTGAACAAACCCACTTTACACAAAGCATGTTATTTAACTGAAATAAGATAATAGGAAAAAAAAAAAAAAAAAAAAAAAAAAGAAAAGCCAGGGGGAAGAAAAGGGGGAAAGGAAAGTATAAAATGCAAAATCTTACCCATGCATCAGAGGCTATCAAAACAAGAAACACAGCAGTATAATCATCTGCCTGATATACTCGGTAGAGCAGGTTGGTGAAAGGTCCCTCACCTCTGTGTAATGTTGTGCTCTGGGGCAGGAGGAAGACAGGTATCTACAGTAGCATCTTTGTTTTCTTGTTCTCCTATTCCAAAAACAATAAATAAGTCTTTGTACATCCAGGGAAAAACACTAGACACATTAACACATGCAAGAAGCAGTTCCTTCATTTTCACTGGAAAAGCAGTTTTCTTTCTTTTTCATAGGAAAAAAAATACAGAAAATGTATATACCTGTGCCCAGTCATTGTCTGTACAAATCCAGTATAGCACATTAGTGCTATAACTTCCAATTTTTAAGTACTGCTTTTAGAGAAAATATGCTGAGAATGCTCTAATTTTCTCTGATGTGGTTTCCCATCATGGAAATATATATATATATATATATTACCTTAAGAAAAATTCTGAAAATAATTATGCCATTTTAAGTTTCTCTCATATTCTCCTGACTTTTTCCAAGGAAACAAGATGGGTTACCTCTAATTATTGGACTATGTATATTTTTAAAGATACTTGTAATTGCAAGAAAGATTATTTTTTCTGAACAGAGCCTATTTTTTCATATTTTTTATAAATACCGTAAATAAGAATATCATATAATCATACAATACTATAGAAAAAAAATTGAAATTGGTATAGATTTGTACAGACACAAAACATTCAAAGTTATGTAGCCTTTTGTATGTTTTTGGATCCCCAATAAGAGATCCTTCCTAAAGTATACACCACATTAGCATTAAAATAACTGATCATATTGGTTGTAAAATGCATTTCCATTTAATATATTTGGAAGCAATGCCTTGAAGAAAATTGTGCTGTGTTGAAAGCCACATTCTGTCTGCTAAACTACTGCCTTAGACATATCTTGTGTTTGATATAAGTGATGCGTATGAATTCCTGCCTCTAGTATGCAGCTATAATTTCATCTAATGTCAGTGCATGCTGCGTTTGCTCACTGTCTCTTAAAATCAGACTTCTTAGCAAGTTACTTATCATTCATTTAAGGAACTAAAAAAAAAAAAAAAAAAAAAAAAAAAGGAATTAAAGCAAAACAGCAAAACAGTACTGTACATTCATGTTCACAGTAAATACCTTTGAAGACATAATGCATAATAATTATTCTTTCTTTTTACATGTGGATGCCTCTCTATTTATCTCTTTTGAAGTTCATTGCTCCTTTTAAAGTTGGCTAGAAAGGTAGGAAGCATGTAAGCTTAACCACTCAGATTTGATTACTTAATTCACTGTAGACATAACAATTCTTGTTATAGACCTAGAGGAGTGATTTAAAGTTTGCTTCTCATAGCAAACATTGTCATTTGTCTCCAGCTGTAGTAAGATTCATTGTGAGATTTATCTCAACAGACAATTTTTACAAGTTTTTAGTAAAATGCAAACTGACTAAGCCCAAACTAGTAATTTAGTTTGTCTCTACAGACAGTGGAGAAAGAGATGACTGATCCCCATTATTTTTAAATTAGATTGATCATCTTATCTGAGTAATTCTCTTCTTTGCCTAGAAAGCTTCTGGACATGCTTAAGACATTTAAGGCATTCTGTGCTTAGACAGCTGGAGGTAGGTGAATCTCACCTTAACTTTTTGCCTGATAGGCCATCCGGTTTGTAGAAACTCTGAAAAAAAAAAAAAATCACTCTTTTGAGTACTGTAATAATCCTTCAAGAGTAAGAACTAAAGAACTACTAAAGCATACCAAACTGCACAAGACATTAAAAATACATAATATTCAAAGACTGGCTTATCTAGTAATGAAAAGAACACTCATTAAACATTAAGTTTTATTGCATTGATTAAGATTGATACAAATAATATTGTCAACATTGAGCTTCATTTCAGAAGTTTGGATGCATTAAAATTTCCTGGGAAATAGTCTACCTTCCATTATATTTATATTTAATATTGCCAAAATGTATTCTGTTGGTTAAGAAAATGGCTTGCAGAATAATGCTTCTAGTACACATCTTCCTCAAAATAATGAAGGATACCAGTGACTGAACTAAACTTTCCACCTGACTGAATTGAACTATTTGAACTGGAAATAGTTGAGAAAACGCTTGCTTTCTCACTCACTCTCCACTAGAACATAAACCCAACTGGTTTATATTGGCATAGAAGAAGTCATAGCACAGGGTGAGTAGAAAATACTCATTAAAAAAAATATCCTTTACTTAGACTTTCAAGATGTTTTTGATAAAATCCTTCACAGGAGATTACAGAAAGAGAAGTCACAGAATAAATGATAAAAGTGCTGCTTTATATTAGAAAAATGACTAAGATATAGGAAAACAAAGGGTAGATATAAGTGTTCATTTTCCACATGGAAGAAGGTTAATAATGATATGCCCCTACATTTCTTCTAACAGTCATGGTAGTTGACACATTTATTACACACTTATTAAAGTCCCAAATAAAAGGATAAACAGAAAAATGGGTTGAAGTATTTTACTGAAAGTATGTAGGTCAAGAATAAAAAAGAACTCCATGTATAAAAAAATCTAAATAACAAGCTGGTGTAACATCCAATAAAATTCCTACTGCAGAAGCAAAGGTAGATATTATATGTAGCCACTTTATATTAATTCATGCATAATGTTATATGAATATGTTACATTATAAATAACTATTTATATATATATATATATTACTTTTCATATAACATATGTGTTATATGAATAATTCCCAGGATAGACAATTTATTTAATATAGTTCTTCAATGTAGTTAGGGAAACAAAAGAACTGCAAAGCAAGTAAGATGATAATTTCTACTGAAGAAAAATAGATCATTGAAAATGTTTTACCATGTTTCTGTGGATTGTTGGCATGCCATTAGTAAAGTTCTAGAGAAGACATAAAAGAACATAGAGTAATACAATATTAAGGGAAAATTTAAAAGGTTATACCATAGTTTTAGGATGTCAATGAAAAAAAAAAAAAATGATATTGTAAAATTATTTTAAATAATTGAAAAGTTAACTGACTCATATTACTAGGACAAATTTCACCCAAGAAGGCTAAGAGGCAATAAGTTTAAGGTTTTTTGTTTTTTTCATTATACAGTCTATAAATGATCTTTGGAACTCCTTGTCACATTGCAGTTATTACTAGGATTAGGCCAGAAAAACACTTCAATTGCAGCCAGAAATATTTTCATTAAATATTATGAAAATCTTTTGAATATTTCAAATAATGAACCTATGGAAAATGTTCCTGAATGTGGCTGTGGAATCTCCATCATTGTGGGTCTCACTGTACAAACTGTACAGGTTGTACAAACAACTTGTAACAATATCATTTTGTTCTTTTCTGCAGGTGTAAGAAGATTTAATGACATACTGCATTTTCTTCCAGCTGTATCATCCCATTAATTTGGTTTGTTATTCTATCACCAAAAATAAAGGTTATTTTTTTATAGTAGAACCTAAATACACAAGCTGCAGTTTTAAAACAGTCATAAATATGTTTTACTAAAACTCATAAAATAGGATTGAAATTGTTGGGGGAGGGAGGTGTGGGAGGAAAACTATATTTAACAGAAAAATCTGGGAAAAGGGAAAACTGCTACAGAATATATCAGTTTATATGTTTACTGATGAATTAATACAAAGTAATTTAGTAAGATGTATTTAGCTACTACAAAAAGCTTCATCTTATCATACTGGCTGAAGAGTAAGAAAATGTTTTTATAACAAGGTAAAACTAAAGTGAAATTCAGTGAGAATTTATTCTGCATGGTAATGTAGTATCTGTCCCTGCAATGCAGAGGTGTTTTTATTTTATATTACTGGGCAACTTTTACGTTTTAATACTTCAGAACTTTGAACGCAGCAATGTTAAGTACAGCCAATACTGTTCCAATTGAAAAGCATTTCTATATGAAATTTCACATTTGCTTTTAATAGGTATTGAAGAAAGTCCATACTTTAATTAAGGTTAAAATGTTAGGACTTCCATCAGTGAACACTCTGTAGAATATATTTTTGGATCTAAAATTTCAAGTAATGTTCAAAAAGCCATTATGATTCAGCTTGAATCTCTGTTTGCAAATTTGCCCAGTGGCCTTCTGAGTACTATTGATATAGATGATTCTTTTTTTTTTTTTTTTTTTTTTTTTTTTTTTTTTGACTGAACTCAGGAGAGTTACTGATGCTCAATGCTGTGTTTTAACACTAAAGGTCTAACTGAATGTGAGTAGTCTGAATAGTTGTATCTCAAAATGGTTAGATGGAAGTGCAAGACTGGAGGACCAAAATAAATTCTGCAATAAAAAGAAATCTTCCTAGCCATTGCATTACACAGAAGAACTGTGTAACTCTTTTCAAAGAGTCCTCCAAAAAATGAACTGTAAGGAAACTGCTGTAAAATTAATGAAAATAAAAGTAAAAATAAAATATTTTATTAATTCTGGTATACTTTGTTACAGAAGTATTTGGTTATGAAAATCATGAATAAATTTAATAAATTTGATTTGCAGTAACATATATTTGTTTTGCAGTAAACCCAGGACAAGGGACAAAGGCAAAAAATATTTTAATCTACTGTGCATAAAACAATGGCATATGAGTCTATACTTCACCAACTAAACAGATTTCTTAATTAATATATAAAAAATATATAAACTTATATGGTAATAAGTTTCTTATTGCCATTATTCCACGCACCAATTCTGACATAGTTTCTAACTCTCTCAGCCTTTCATTATTTCCTATCACTATTGGTGTTAAATGGATCTATTTTCCAAGTCCCTTAATGGTTTATTCCTTTCTTAGTACCTATTTCTAAATTTTACCATCATTCTGGAATGGTGTTAGTTTCAATGCAGTGAGGCAAAAGTTTCTAGTCTTTACCCTGGAAACAGGGAATACAGCAGTATCTGACAACAAGGCATCATGGATAGAAATGTAGGCCAGGAAATTGAAGTGAAGAAAGTGAGGTACAAGTTTAGCACTCCCTTTTACTCCACCTTCCCTCATTCCTTGCTCCCAATAATACTATAACAGAAGAGTGCTGTAGACCCAAATTCTATGTTTAAGTGCTAGAATTCAAGCAATCTATATTTTCTGGGTTTTCCAACATTTATTCTAAACAGTTCTAGCTTTAAAAATCTAGATTCTTGTGTCTGTGAGTGGATGTATTCAGGGAACCACAAAGATGAGGGTGGTTCAGAATGACCAGACTAAGGTGCAACCTCGTGGATTTGTTTGGAGATCTGGAGGCTAAAGTTACAGTATTATATCATCTTCTACTAAAATCAGAAGGAGTAAAAGACAGAGTTGTTAGGTGCTAAGCAACATGCAGGATGTGTCCCCCATGTACACAGAAAGTGTTTGGCTTAGGTCTTTTCAGTCTCTAATACATGTTACTAACCAAAAATGGTACAGAAAGTACAACAGTTCAGGAAGATGGTTTCTGAGTAAGGATATCAAAATAGTCTTTGAGTTTTTCTGCCACACTAGTGCATAGCTGAGGACAGAATTTGACCCTGAAATTTATCTTTTTGCTCTTTGCAACACACCATACAAAAGCAGGAAAAAAAATCCTTTATCATATAGATAGCTCTCTGTTATAATTTGACTCTGCTCAAAAATAATGGATCAAATTCTACTCTAGAGAATTACTACTGAAATCAGTGGACTTCTGATGATGAATTTGACCCCATATTGTTTTCAAACAGATTAGAGAGCAAGTAAACCAGCAAAAGACAATTAAGTCAGTGATGCACTTACTGTCTTGAGTACGCAAGCAATCAGAAAGCCAACATAATGCAGTTCTTATTCACCAGCATGCAAATAAATCAACTTTAATGTCAATAAAGTCAGTAACGACAGATTTTATCACTAAGTTATAACTAAGCAATGGTGACTGGGGAAAAGGCAAGTAGCTCACAGAAACAGAAGTGATTTTTTATTTTGTCCTAGGTGAAGCCAAGGGTAACTGAAAAGACTGCCCTTTACCCTCTCTATTATTAACTGCAAATCATTTTTGTCATGTTAGAAAGCAGATCATTTTTTTCCCAAGAATTACTCACTCTTACACTGTGTCTCAAACCATGACCTCCTTCAGAGGTGCTGCCATCCATTTCCAATTAGCCTCTGTGTATTAGTAAGGTTTTATTTTAAAGAAATCCGGATCAGCAATACATTTCTATTTCTTCTGTAAATGGTTTAATTCATACTGGTTTAATTCATACATTAGTTGTGATAATAGGAATCAGTAAACAAATAAAAAACCAACCTGAAGATGATTACAAGAAGAAATCCTACACTAAATACTCTAAGAAAGCTGCAGCATTCCACTTGCAGTGGCTGCATTTCAGTAAGGAGTAAAACTAATTCTACTGGGGATAAGTGGCTCTTCTAGAATCCTTCTAAACTCCGATTCGGAGTCATAATAAAAATACCAGTTATTATTTTTTTTGATGTGTTTAAGAAGGAGGAACACAAAACATAAATATTTATTATATTTATTAATAAATATTGTATTGAGTAGTAATGGTAATTAGTAGTAGTAGTAATAGTAGTAGTAATTGTATTGTATTGTATGATCTACAGAACATCTGATCTAATTTTAACACACATAGCCACTTTAGAAGTAAATGACTTTTTTCAGCTGTTTTAAAAACAGGGTTAGTATGAGTTTGTGCAATTATTTTTCTGTCTCTTCATCTTAAACAAAAATAATACACATTTTTGTTATGTATGTAGTTTTTCTCCCTATGGGATATGTTTAACAATGGTCAATTGCCATGTTTCATTAGTTTTGGCTGACATTCAATAAATGTCTGAGCAGCTAATAATGCACTTAGTTCTGTTAGTCCACCCTTCTGTCCATCACATCTGCCTGTCCTCATAAAGGCTGTCATTAAGCAACATAGAATTTCTCTGACTTCCTCTCTGTACTTACTGTCCCCCGAAGGTAAGGTAACAAATATTTAAATCTTTTCTTAAGATAAAGATAAATAAAAACTTCCTCTAAAATAAGCAACAAGCAAACCATTTCTTTTACCATTTCGTGAATGGAAATTGAAACCTTCAGATTTGCATGACTGTTAACACTCAATTGAAATAGTTTGAAAACACAAGACCTTTCTATTGTCCATAAAAATTACACAATTATTCACCAGACACATAACCTCCAAAGACAGTGTTTTAAGGAAAATAACATTAAATAAGCTCAGCATATGCTATCTGTTTGGGACCACACATTATAACTGCCTGTTACAGTCTTAATGTCAGGACTGAATGCCTCTACAGACTTTTTTTACATCTGAGTAACTTGTTCCACATGGAGGGACCTAGTGATGTGACTCATAAAGCAAATATGCTATTGTATTAGTATGTGTCTTTGTTCTTAACACATTTGAAATTGACTGCAGTTACAAAAGAAACAATATTTGATAGAAAATGTTTTCTGCATTAACATAAGAAGGATGAATTTAAAATTGTGGAAGGAAGAACAGTGATATCAAATTGAATTTAGGATATTCCTACATGAGGAAGGATGTCATTCCATATAATTAAAAAATAAAAGTAAGTTTTGTCACACTCTTACATAATATTATATATCTATTCTATTCTACTGTGCCTTTGTAACCCCATCTTCAGGAGCATGAATACTGAGCGTGGACCCACAGCTTATATGTATGTTCTTTTTACATTTATGGAATATATGGAACATCTAGCAAATAGTGATATTGTATTTAATACCAAAGGGGGAAAAAAAAAAAAAAAAAAAAAAAAAAAAAAAAACTATCTGGGGACTAAAAACACTGCTTTCCATTTCTTTTGAGCTTTTGAGCTGGTTAGCTAGAGGAGATATCCTAAGCAGTTGTCCTAAGGAGTATTTTTAAAACACTTTAATATTCTATGCTTCGTAGTCAACATAATTTAAATCGTCTGTGTGCCAGAATGGTAAAATACATTGTGGAAATAAAGTGATGCACTTCAATAGGAAGCATTTTTCAAGTCAATAGATGTTTCAGGAAAACAAAGTATCCATAGGATCTAATTATACTTTTTTTTTTCATCTTTCTCCTAAGATAACTGTTCTTCAATTACTGATATAAACGTACCTGTTCAAAGAGAATACTGTCTAAGGCAGTGTCTATTCTGCAGCTGTAACAGACCATACAGAAGCATTCTGGAAGAACCCTTTTAGCCATATACCCAGCAAGTGTTACCAAGACATATAGTGAAACATATGTTGTGCTAAAAAATATGGTTCCATATGCCCACTTGTGAAACTATCCTGGACATGTGCTATTGACATTGTGTTTGAACAGCCATTCAATACTGTCTCACAATTTGTGCAGTCTGTGTAAGTGTCCCTACATCTTACTGTAAGAAATTTCTTATGCCCTATTCTGGATGTGTGCCTACTTGAGATCATGAATGCAGACATTAATTAGCAAACTTGTAGGATATAGAAGGATGGTATTTGCATGTCGTTTGTTTTAGTTATTGCTAAGGAAGACTGAACAATAAGTACAGTGCTGCTGATTGCATGAGAAGTGCATGCAGATGTGTTTGTGCTTGCAGAAAATTACAAATGCACATTCAGTCGCGGAAAAAAAAAAAAAAAAAAGAGAGAGAGAGAGAGAGAGAAAGAGAGAAGAAAAAGAAGAAAGAAAACCATGCATTTTATACGTTTTCCTGGAAACGTATGAAAGAGGTCCATTGTGACAAAAAATTAGGCAACAGCTGGTTGCAAATATTAAAAGGTAATCTTAGCTGTAGGCTAGCTGTCTCTACTAATAGTGACAAAGGCCACAGAAAGGACATTGCTGACTTAGGCTAGGTCCCCAGTCCAAAACTGTTGTAGGTTTAATTACTGTGGTTGAAAATTTGTTATGTAAGTTATCACTTTTCTAGTGGGTAACTACAGGGAATTCTGATACTGAAGAACTGCAAGACAACTGCAAGAAAATTTCGCTAGTCAAAAGTTTCCCATTTTCACCATTACAGTAGCATCCTTTCCTCTTCCCCCTCCATCTGATCTGTTTCTATCTTCTAAGACGAAGATAGTAGTTATTATATTGGACACCATAATGAAATGTAAAATGAAATGCTTTCTACCATGCTGACAACATGAACCTTTACAATTATCTTTTTAATTCACCACTTCTGGAGAAAATGGGCCTAATAAAAATAATGAATCATTCCATTATCTAATAGTATATGGGGAGCAGTAAAAGATAAGCAGAATGTTCAGCGTTGTTGTTACTTGTCTTTTTTTTTTTTTTTTTTTTTTTTTTGTTAATGTCATTAAGTACTAGGTGCTAAACAAACACAAAGAGCTGTGTATTTGATCATTTCCTGGTCACATTCATGTGAGATGCTTACTTGAAGGGTTAGATTTGAATAAATATATGATATCATAGTGATAAGTATGCTAGTAAAGCATCATCTTAGCATGCTAGTTCTTTACTCCTGGTCAGGATAAAAACAAGAATGAGAATTCTCTAACACACAAAATCTACTATAATGTTCCTGGAAAAAAATGTGGGAAAGCCTGAAGAAAATATATATACCTGATGGCAATTTATACAGCTCTATTAAGACTTTTCATTATTTCTGTGCTGTATTTCAGAGCTTAAATTTTAGGCAACACATTCCTCAGAAGAACCAAGCCATATAAGTTTCTGTAGAAAGTATTAGGCCCTATTTGTGGCACAGCATATTTAATGGAACTTCAGATGTTTTACAGTATTTGCATCCCAGTGGAACACATTTTCCTGGATCCACTAAAGAGATATCTTTGCTCTGATAGCATTATATTAGAAACTGTTACTTATAGGAAAAAAAAAAAAAAAAAAAAAAAGTAAAATCAACAGATAAACAAAGAAATACATTATAGCTGTAGCAAATGAAGATTGCAAAGTGATTACTAAGTCACATAAAAATAATATTCAGTATGGAAATGCAATGATAGACAATAAAATGTGAATTGAAGAAACAGGTCAGTGGAAAAAAGCTCACTATAACAAGAATAAAAACTGAATAAATTCTTGTGGTTTAACAGACCTAGATTCTTGTTTGTTTGTTTTTAATTATACCACTGGTTATATTTACAATGTATATTGAGAAGAATACAGGCGTAAGCTTTCTCTTTCCCTCCCCAAGATACTTTATCAAAGCATGAATGAAAGAACTATACTATAGAGGTAGTCTTTACACGTTATCTTGATAATGTCAGCTTGTAGTTGCTTTAATGGAGGTTTTCCTCATATTCTTAATAGAAAATAATAATTTATGTGTTATGCAACATTAAATAACTATCATAAGTGTCTATAATTTGCCATAGAGAGAGCAAGAAACTGTGGCAGAAAGAAAGGAGCCACATTCACTCAAATATCTTTCACTCAAATTTCTACTGTCAGTTATTTCAGGGAAGTTGTTCACAATTTATTTGCGTGAAATTAAACTCACAGTCTTTTGTAATGAGTGAATATTAAGAGAAACAAACCATAGATTTAGGCCTTTAACACGACCAGTGGGATCAAAGGAGAGGAAGACTAGCACAAACACAGTCTTTAAAGGGATAAACATTTAATTTCAACTGTCTCAATGTTTTACAGATGAGAAACTGTAATGACTATACTTATATTATCAAATTCATCCCCAACTGCATAATGTAGCAAGAAAATTAGGAGTACTAATAGTAAATCAACTAATTTTTAGTGTCTGTGTTTGTTTTTAGCAAGGCTGAGAAGGCAAGAACATTTCAAGACCTTCTATGCGTAGGATTTTTTTTCTTATTCTTTCTTTCTTTCCTTTGTACTCTATAAATTGGTTGCAAGTCATTCTACAGACTAGCTTGTCAGTTCAAAAGTATATTCAAGTTCAGATATGTTTTCAATGTATTTTCATTACCTGAATCTGCTGATTTAGATCTGTTTTCAAAGAAAATAGATGTGTTATCTGGACTGTGGAATTTGTAAAATGTGTTACAAAAGAGAAAGTACAGAAGTTTCAGTGTCTGATGAGAAAAGGGTCAAAAGAAGTGACGAGATGAAGAGAATATATTCCATACTTGACCAGACTCTGTAATATTCACTTCTTCATCATGCAAAAATTTGCAAAAGCTTAGTTAAAGAGTTTAATCTATTTACACAGACCCGATCACTCTACAAAATTAAATCCCCATGAAAAAATATTTCCATCTGAGAGCAAGTAACATTACTGACTATCTCAGGTACAGTTAGAATTAAGAACACTGTGGGGAAAGACAGGGATCTCCAAAGACAGGTCAACAGTTCTAAGGTGGAAGCCATCAGTTAAAGGTATTAATAATTATTTAGGTAGCCACTGTGGTCCCTTCTCTCCTCTCTGTTCTTTTTAAATTTATTTTTATTTCCCTCTTGCTGAAATGTTACTTGCTTTTAACAGTTCTATTAAAGGATGTTGTGTTTTTAACGTGCTAGGCAGCTGAACACCACAACTGCTCTCTCACTCCCCCTCCTCAGATGAGGAGGGGAAGAAATTAAGGAAAGAACAACTCATGGGTTGAGATAAGGATAATTTAATTAAAGAGAAAAAAAATATTAAGGAAATATTATTATTAATTAAATAGTTCAACTAAAGGGAATAAAGGGAAAGGGGAAGAGGGAGGGAGAAAGGAAATAATAAAACAAAACAAGTAAAGGCTATGTGGAAGTGCAGAGGAAAGAAATTACTCTCTACTTCCCACAAATGAGCGATGCTTGACCACGTCCTTGAAGCAGGGCCTCAACGCACGTAGCCGGTGTTCGGGAGGAGGACAGATGTTTTCGCAACGAGAGCCCACCCCTCCCCTCTTCTTCCTTTTTCCACCTTTTATTGCTGAGTGTGACATCATATGGTATGGAATATCCCTTTGGTTGGTTTAGGTCAGCTGCCCTGGTGATGTTTCTCACTTTTTTGCCCACCCGCTAGGAGGGTTAGAGAGAGTCCTGATGCTGTGCCAGCACTTCTCAGCAGCAGACACAACACCGGTGTGATACCACTGCTATTCTAGCTCCAAGTGCAGAGCGCAGAACTGTATGGGCTGCTGCAGGGAAAGTTAACATCCCAGCCAGACCCAGTACAAAGGAATATAGAAAACCTTGACTCTCTTTTTTATTTCCAAACCTACTCCCAATATCTGTAACAAAGCTGAACCATGAATTTCTTGCTGGAATGTTCTCAAACGTCTGTTTCAGAGGAGCAGAAGGCTTTGCTGTGCCTTTTGTACCACACTTCACACACATGCTATTTTTCTGAGCACAGGCTCAGACAGGATGTGGTCTGCTGGAGTCAAAGTGCAAAGCACAAATAAGTAAACATGCTTCTGTTCTATTGGTTTTCTTTTTCCTTCTTTGTCCTTCATTGTCCAGAAAGAGCTACTTGTTCAGTCTTCCAGGTTCAGTCATGCTCTTTGATTTTATGTTTGAAGGAGAAGAATGCTACAAGGCCAGAATCACTGGTGTTATTTGTGTTGATGTAAATGAGGTTAGAAGTCAGCTTAATATTCAGTCCAGCAGGGCTTTTCTGCCTGAATAGGAGAAACCTTGGGGTGACACACAGCTGCCAACACTTAATAGTTCTCTGTACCTCATCTGTGATATGAAGAATAGGCACAGCGAAGAAGACATGATCAAGGCATCAGCTTGTTGCTTGCACACAGAAATTTATGTTCAAATAAAAACATTTTTGAGCCTCACTATTTAACTGTAAGGATAATACTAAGGATGAAGCAGCAACCTCATTGTTGATATTGCTTATTTGACAAGTATATTTACCACATTCTTATTTAAGCAATGGATTAATCTAGAATGGCAACTAATTAGAACCTCTAGACTATAAAGTAACTGCAATGTCTTATGCTCACTCTCTACAGTTTGCAAGCATCTTTATGATTCTTGTCAACTCAAAGATTTAAAATAATTACAGATTCTGAAAAATGTATTTAATTTTGTCAGCCATGGTCATATCTGTTCTGGTTATTTGTAGATCATGTAGCCACATAGAGGAAAGTGCATATACTTTATGGGTGGGACATATGTGGCTGTTTAATTCTAAATTATAAATTTTATATTACAACTTTTCAAAAAGAATCCACCTAGAAAAAAAGAAAATAGTAATTTAATCAATTAAAATTACTAAAATACTGAGAAAATTTAGTTTCACAAATTTCTTCATTAAATATATCACTCTATGTGTACCTGAAAAGCACATTTCATAACTTTACTTGTCTGAATATTGTCTTCATAATCTTCATCAACATCTATGGCTTCTGAGTACAAATGCAAGACCTGCCATATATTTCCCATTTTGAAGTCTTGAAGTCTTAATTCTCCAGTGGGACTATATTTGGACTGTCAGTTTTGTCTGGAAAATGCTTAGAAATGACACCAGTGACTAGCAATATAACACCAAAAGGAAAAAAAAAAAAAAAAAAAAAAAAAAAAGGAGAGAACCTCCTGCTGCTACATGTTAAATTTTGAGCTTTATTTTGTGATGAAAATAACTATAATTTTGCTTGGGGGAGGAAAAAATGAGAGAAGGGGAGTGGGAAATTGAGAAGACAAAAGAGATAGGGAGAAAGGAAGAGAAGGATGGAAGGAAGGACACATGTATTTGAGTTACCTAACAGCAATATTATTTCACATCAGTAAAGGTGAATTTGTGCCAAAATGTGCTGAATCTGATTTTTGCCAAATCAGAAACAACTTTATGCAATTTTGAATAAGCAAGACTTTTGAAAATGGTAATTTCCTTGTTAATGAAAATTCTATTACTAGTTTATGTAGAGCAACACATAAATCATTTTGCATTAAAAATAGTTATTTCATCAATGAGAAATAAAAAAAAAAAAAAAAAAACAAGCCTAAAAGAGACCAGTTGGCATTTCAGACTCATTTTTTATTTTATTTATGTAATGCTTGTTGATTATGATAATTGATCACTCCGATAACTTCAGAGATATAATTAATTGGTAAAAGTAATTTAGTTGCCTTTTATGTGAAATATTCTTAATTATCAAAGACCATTTGAATAAATTATCGTAATACTGAAGGTCACACAAATATTAGCTGCAGTTGCGCATATTGTTCCATAGACATATATGTAGATATCTAGAGACAGAAGGAATAAAATAAGTGTATTTTATTAAACTGAAAATAATATTTTTCTTTCTTTGAAATTTCACTAAAAGCGTTTATTTTCTTGGCCTTTTATCTAAAATCAAATCTAACATCAGTTTAATACTAAATATAGCAATGTAATTCCATCTGCTTTCTACTTTGTCAAAGCTAGAACAACATCTTGATTTGTTCTTTTGTTTCTTAACATAGAATCATAGAATCTTTTCTTTCTTCAAATGTTGTAATTATTTTTTGGTGTAAAATAAGCCAGTTTAGCTGAAGCCTTTGATAGATATTGGAAAACAAATATTTTGTCATTGCCTCATATGTCCTAGGTCCTCTGGCCCTAGTACTAATTATGAAGGATGGAGGCAGGGGAGGTTTAGGTTGGAAATTAGGATAAATTTCTACTCAGAAAGGCATTGGAAGGGGTTGCCCAGGGAGGGTGTGGAGTCACCGTCAATGAGGATGTTTCAGTAAAGATTGGAAAAGGTTTTTAGCTACATGGTTTAGTGGGTGATATTGGTGGTAGGGGGATGGTTGGACCAGACGATCTTGGAGGTCTTTTCCAAGTATCTCTATTTTCTTAGAGAGTATTTCAACATAAAACAAAAGAGTTCTTGGAAGTGCAGACAAGATTTCAACAAGCTTTCTCCAGTCCCCTTAACCAAGAAGTGAGGTGTTCAGTGCTAGTTTTCACTCTCTTTTTCCTGCTGGCACAATGAAACCTGAACTGTACTGTACACAAGAACACAGACAAGGATTATTTTCCTGTTACCATTTTCTTACTGATCTTCCCAGGCATTAGGAGTGCTTTCTTGATTTTTTTTTTTTTTTTTTTTTTTTCTCCAGAGTAGGGAGAGAGAAACTTGCATTTTCCACTTTCCAAGCAATGACCATCATTATACTCAGAAAAGACGTAGGGGAAATTGTCTTGAGATTAATTGTCTTGAGAACTTAAATTGTCTTGAGATTAATAATGGTGATGACAAAGTTGAATGTTTATGGGTAAGAACTGGGGGGAAGGCCAACGGAGTAGATGTCCTGATGGGTGCCTGTTAGAGACCGCCTAAGCAGGCTGAAGAGGCTGATGAAATATTATACAAAAAGCTGGGAGAAATCTCACAATCACTAGCCCTTTCTCTTGTGGGGAACTTCAAATTACCAGATGTCTGCCAGAAACACAATATAGCAGAAAGGAAATAGTCTAGGAGGTTTCTAGAGTCTGTGGTAGATAACTTCCTGACACAGCTGGTGAGTGAGCCAACTAGGGACAGTGTCCCACTGGACCTTTTTTCTTGTAAATAGAGAAGGACTTGTGGGTGAAGGTTAGAAGCCATCTTGGGCACATTGATCATGAATTAATAGAGCTTTTGATTCTTGGAAAAGTAAGGAGTGGGGTTACCAGAACTGCCACCCTGGACTTCCAGAGGCCAGACTTTGGCCTGCTAAGGAGACTGGTTGGTGGAGTCCCTTGGGAGGCAGTCCTGAAGGGCAAAGGAATGCAGGAATGTTGGACATTCTTCAGGAAAAAAATCCTAAAGTCACAGGATCAGGCTGTCCCTTCAAGCCGAAAGATGAGCCAGCACAGAAGACCAGACTGGATGAACAGAGAGCTGTGGCTAGAGCTTAGGAAGAAAAAGAGGGGTTTTGACCTTTGGAAGAAGAGGTGGGTCACTCAGGAGTACTACAAAGATGTCATTAAGCTGTGCAGGGATAAAATTAGAAGGGCCAAACCCCAATTTGAGTTCAATCTGTCTATTACTGTTAAAGACAATAAAAATTTTTTTTATAAATACATAAACAAGAAAAGGAGGACTAAGGAGAATCTCCATCCTTTTTTTTGGATATGGAGTGAAACGTAGTGACAAGAGATGCGGTTGTCTGTAGACTGATGTATTAAATGCCTTCTTTGCCTCAGTCTTTGGCAGCAAGATCATTTGTTTTCCATGTACTCAGTCCCCTGAGCTGGTAGATGGGCACAGGGAGTAGAATGATGCCTTCATAATCCATGAGGAAATGGTTAGCAACCTGCTACTCCACTTAGATGTATACATATCTATGAGGCCAGACGGGATACACCCAGGGGTACTGAGGCAGTTGTCAGACATGCTCATCAAGCCACGTTCCATCATTAATCATCAGTCCTGGTTATCAGAGGAGGTCGCCATCAACTGGTTGCTAGTAAATGTGATGCCCATCTACAAGAAGGGCCAGAAGGAAGATCTGAGAAACTACAGGCCTGTCAGTCTAACCTTAGTGCCAGGGAAGTTCATGGAGCAACTTATCTTGAGTACCATCATGAATCACTTATAGGACAACCAGGTGATCAGGCCCAGTCAGCAAGGATTTATGAAAGGCAGGTCCTGCTTGACAAACCATCTCCTTCTACGACAAAGCGATGCACTCATTGGATGAGGGATGTGGTCTACCTAGGCTTCAGTAAGGCATTTGAGACTGTTTCCCACAGCATTTTCCTGAAGAAGCTGGCTGCTCAAGGCCTGGACAGGTGTACTCTTCCCTGGGTTAAAAACTGTTTGGGTGGCTGAGCCCAAAGAGTTATGGTGAGCGGAGTTAAATCCATCTGGAGGCTGGTTATTAGTGGTGTCCCACAGGATTACAGGAAGTTTTCTTCAATATCTCTATAAATGATCTGGATGAGGCTATTGAGTGCAACCTCAGTAAGTTTGTGGACCACACCAAGTTAGGCACAACTCTGAGTGTTGATCTGTTTGATCTGCAGGAGTATCTGGATAGGCTGGACTGATGGGCTGAGGCCAGCTGTGTGAAGTTCAACTAAGATAAGTGCTGGGTCCTGTACTTGGGGCACAACAATCCCATGCAACGCTACAGGCTGGGGGAAGAGTGGCTGGAAAGTTGCCTGATGGAAAGTGACCTGGTGGTGTTGGTTGATAACCAGCTGAATATGAGCCAGCAGTGTGCTTAGGTGGCCGAGAAGGCCAACAGCATCCTGGTTTGTATCAGAAACGCTGTGGCCAGCAGGACTAGGGGAAGTGATTGTCCATCTGTACTTGGCTCTGGTGAGGCCACACCTTGAATACTGTGTTCAGTTTTGGGCCCCTCACTACAAGAAGGATATCAAGGTGCCGGAGTGTGTCCAGAGAAGGGCAACAAAGTTAGCGAAGAGTATAGAAAACAGGTATTATGAGGAGTGGCTGAGGGAGTTGGGGTTGTTTAGCCTAGAGAAAAGGAGGCTCAGGGGACACAATATCACACTGTACACTTACCTTGAAGGAGGCTATAACAAGGTGAGGTTTGGGCTCTTCTCCCAGGCACCAATTGATAAGACAGTAAATGGACACAGGTTGCACTGGGGGAAGTTTAGGTTGGGTATTAGGAGAGATTTCTTTACTGAAAGGGTTTTGCAGCATCGGAATAGGCTGTGAAGTGTTTGAGTCACCATCCCTGGAGGTCTTCCAGAAACTTGTAGATTTAGAACTTAGTAGTATGGTATAGTGGTGGACTTCAGTACTAGGTTAAGGGTTGAATTAGGTTGCAGTAGAGGTCTTTTCCAACCTGAATGATTCTATGATTCTAAATTGTAGCTGGCACTGCAGTTTGTATGGAGCCTAGCCAACAGCCATGTTAAATGTCTCCTAAGACTTCCTTCATAAAATTTAGGAGAAACACTTGCTTCTGGATTCTAAAGTTAAAATGAAAAAATAGGCTAGGAATCTTTTTGTCTAACATTTTTTTGATACACATTAAATATTAGATTTTCAAATCAAGGTTAGATTTAATTTCAGCTGAAGTTGTGACCTTCTATAGCTGAAGAAATAAGTGTTAAACTGATGAAAAGATTAATGATATTTACATGCCAAATGACAGAACTGAAACTGAAGTACTGATTAAAGATAATTAGTCAGTGTAATGCCATTTTGAACCTATGGAAAATTTTATAAAATCAACAAATAGTCAGAGTTTGGGTATGTTCTGAATCCATAAGCAGTGAGGACTTATTTGCAAAGTTTGTCATCATATTTACTTCATTTGCTTATTAAGACCATTTTTTACTTCTAATATTTCAATAGTTCCTAAGTGCCACAATGACTTCAATTACAGCTGTGGAGGAAAAATATTTATGAATATCACCCTTGTAGAAAATATCCACTTGGGAAAAAATATATTAAAAAAATAATAATAAGTATTTTTTTAAAAAAATCAATCTGTTCCATGAGATCTAGAACTAATAAACCATGGGTTGGATTAACATCTTAACTTTGACCAAATTTGGACCTATGTACCTAGGACCAAGTTACCTTCAATGTCTGACTGAAGCTTTTTTTTCATTATATCAGTGTTACCTTATTCCATGGTGTCTGAAAATTTTTCTTCAGACAGGCAACAGACATAATCTGCATAATTTTCTAGGCTGTATATTTCCAAAAATTATTAAGAATATAATTACCTTTGACTCCTTAATCACCCTGTTAAAAGTTGAAGAAAATCCATCTATAAGTTCAAAAGAAAAGGATTCATCCATGGAGTCTGTCTAAGCAAAAAGTTTCTTAGGCTACATCCAAAACAAAAGCATAGTATTAAAACTGTACAATTAAATTTCATTAACCTTCTACAAATTGGAAAGGGTTAACAGAAAGAAGAAAAAAATTTGTCCCTCAAAAAAAAATCTATATATATATAATTTATACTTTGTAGTATGGCTCTTTTGTACAGATACCAAATTGAATTGACTCAAACTACAAAAACAGCAACAGAAATATTTAACAGAAAAAAAAAAAAAAAGCATTCTTACCTTGTTAATCCCACAGGAAATTAACGGTACTGGTAACTAAATAATTAGAAATGGGAATTTGTGAACAACTTTATTAACCTTATATTAATTTGCAAAATGAGAAAATACAGAGAAAATTTTGCTCCCAAAAGTTGTTATGTATAATATACAGAATAAATTGCTGCTATAATAAAAAGGGATATTTCTCATTTATAAAAGACCAAGTTATAGTCCCATTAAACCAAAACTATTAAATCAGCTAAAATACTACCTTCGCATGAAACATTTCACTCTCAGTAATGAGAGGTTAAACCAATAAAATTATACCTTTGTAGACTAGGGAAAAAAAAAAAAAAAAAAAAAAAAGTCTATTTTCAACTTGTAGAATAATAATAGATTAGGAATGAAAACATATCTTCACATAAGGAAATATGTCATTGCAGCTCTACCTTTTAAAGTGTCTTTGAGACACACTTCCTTTATTTCTGTTAGGGACAGAATCTTGGGGAGAATACTACAGCTAAGGGGACTTGCTCTAGCAAGCTGCCTAAGCCTTTCTATAAGAACTACAAAAAGCCATATGAGCACCACTGAAGTATTGGGACAGATTGTGAACCATTTCATCATGTTAGTAAGCAATTAGCTGTCCTGTTAGAGACAATGTCAGCTCTCGCTACAAATAAATAAATAAATAAATAAATGTGTGTTAAATTTGAAGTGAACTGAACCCATAAGGAAGAACAAATTTCAGCAAAAGTAGACTTGCAATCTGGTTTTTGTTGCTTACTAATTTGGTAAGGTAAGAAGATTCCATAAAGTGAGAGAAACTAGGGAAGTGCTAAGTCATGTAAATAAATTTCTATAACTCTGCCAAATTAACAAGGCTGAGGAGAAAGAAAAATCTTTATGTCAGAGGGATAGATACACTCTACGGTAGATACACTTAAAAGGCTTAGAGAGAGCATATATGTACAGGGACTGTTTTTAGGTTTTTTAGACATTTCTATTCTCAACAGTAAGAGGCTTTCTTGATTATGCTGAAGAAAATGGAAGTAAGGGCAGCTGTGCAAAGCAGCCTCTGAAAGAAATGCTTTCAAAGTTTCTGTTAAAAATGCTGGTTCCCAAAGGCAGCTGCTCAATGCCTCATGATGTATTCGCAGCACAGCCTCCTTGCTTGGCCCATCACCCTGCTGCACCTGCTCCTCTCAGCTTACTTCACCTGAGTCGATCGTGACAAGAGTAACAAAGCACTACAGCTTCAGTGCTTGACAGAAAGCTCAGTGATGCTTTCCCTACCTCCTCAGCTGTACAACTGCAGAGCCAAGCTGCTGGTTGTAAGCTGTATGTTCAGAGCATCAGGTACTAGATATATGTTTACCTTAATTTCATTCCTCCCTGTTACAATTTCTCCTTACTGCTAAGTGACTCCTATATGAAAAGTACCTTGATACCACTCAGAATTTTAATATGGTGTGTGAGATCTGTCTTCTATTATGACTCTCGGAGGACAGTATTAATATCTCACTAATTGGTAAAGATACTTCCAGAACAATTAGAAGTGTATTTATTGGCAAATGGTAACATTTATCATTCTGATCTATAGAAAAACATCCACAAGAGTAAGTTACCACAGTCATATGACTTGGAGCCCTGTGTCACCTCTATCACCTGAGTTTAGGTCTAGCCTTCACTTTTAAAAATCCTGCTTTTAGTTAGGCTACTTGCTACTATCTGCATAGTTGACACCATGGATTAGAAGATGTGCCCTGAGATTTTCAAAATGACGGTATGCTTTATCCCATACACCTGACAAGTCCTCTTTCACTTTCCATTGCTTCCAAAACACTACTACTATCACAGTATTTATTACATTCACTGTAAAAAAAATATAAGAAATATTTATTTTGTTACAAGTATTTTTAATGGCATTCAAAACTTTTGGTCCTCTTTTCTAAATACTCTTCAAGATGTAAACTGACTAAGAAAGATTATTTTTGTCAGTGAAGTGGAATCCTTTAGAGCTGGTTACATTTTTTTATTTGCGACAGTAATAGAAGAGCTTCCTTGGTTGTGTTATTTGTACATCTTAAACAATTAGAATTAAAGGGTTTCAAAAGCTCAAAAAAGGATAGATGGTTTGCTTGGATTTAGCACATTTCTGATTATAATAGAGACTGGAAGGTTAAAATGAAACTTTTAATAAGATGTAAAAGAAAATAAAAATAAATCTCTGGCAACATAATTAACTGCATTTTCATAGGTTTTGCTATACTGAGCACATATAACACATATGCTTTGTATCATTTATTGCACAGCTTGAAGTATTAGTTTTGACATGGTTTGACTAAACTGAAACAAAATTTTAAGTTACCAAAAATAACTTACAGTAGAAGAAAATACCACAAAACTTGTATCATGGGGCTTGTTAGACTTGTTCAGGGAAGTGCTGATTGTCATTGATAATAATTTGGGCAGTAAACAAATTGCAGACAGATCAAGACAGCAGAGCTTTAGATGCTAAACAAATTCTACATTTAGTAAATTCCCAGTCTGATAAAGACAAAGTATTCTCTAGGATGCAGTTCAGAACCTCTCTGATGAAGAAAACTTGTATCATAACATTCAGAAAATGATCACACTGTGCCTGTAAAATTTTCTGTTTCTCTCAGGCACAAACAGAGGAGATTTATGCAGCTCAAGTTTATTTTTCTCAACAAGGGACCAAAAAGGTTCTGTTATATACATTCTACATCAAGAAACCACCCTGGAGCTTTCATTGGGATTTCAAATATCTAGTTTGAAGTGCCTGAACTTTCCAGAATCTGAAGCAAACAACCAATTTGCCTGGCTATTTTTCTGCAGCACTTCACTGTTTCTTTAGAGAGTCATGGCAAATCTACACATTTACTATGGTATTTTATTTAATCTCTCAAAGGAAAACTGAAACCTGGGGATTTACGAGAGGAAAAAATAATTAGCAGAGAGTATTCTATCTGGGATTACACAGGGGACACGTAAAAAGGATGAGATCATCTTCTCTCTCAAATCAAAGATTTTAGAGGAATCTATTATATACCTTGTCTTCTCCACTATCTATAGTTTTATTCATCTTTAATCTTGCCCAGATACACTGTTGCCACTCTACAGTATTAATGCTGTATTTATAGGGATTCTGCCATGCCAAAAGAAAAATATACAAAAATAACAGAACTCATTCCTCTTCATTCTGCTGGGAAGAAAAACAATCAGCCTGAAGATCACAGATCTTACAGGAACAGTCCTGCCCAAAATGAGGATACAATTTCTGCTGAACAAGTATGAAGTATAACTGTTGATACAAAAACATTGGGGGTGGAGGGGTGGGGGGTGGTAGAGAGACAAAAATTACTGAACACAGGTAGCAACAGGGGTTGGTAATAAAGATAATATTCTGGGATAATTGGAATTGTAGTCATAGTGTCTCAGAGCAAATATATTCAGACTACTAAAGTGTCTTTTTTTCATTATCAATAATTTCCTGTATTTTTTTAAATGGCCTAAATACATATTTCAAAAGTTTCACAATTCTGTTATTGAGTGTCTATCTTGGCAAAACTAAAATGGACTCTCCACTGATTTCAAAAACAACCTTATTGTCTAATTGGATAAACAGTCTCAGCCAACAGTCAGAGGCAGCTAGTCAAAACAGGTGTTGCAGAAAATTAAAATCCTACTTTGATTAATCCTCTTTTATTTTTTACCCTCAACCTCCAGTTATGCATGACAAGTATCCAAACAATCCAACATATAAAGTCAGTAGAAACAATTTGAGGTATTGTCAGGAAAAAAACTCATGAATGACTGGAAGTCAAAAGGGAGAAAAACAGAGGATTTCACAAAAATCTATGCTTTTTTTTTTTTGCTAGAAAATAAAAGTTTATTTCTAAATGTGCCACATAGGTATTTTTTACACACAATTTCTGGACAGCTTGAGTTTCACAACTCATTTTTAAAGCAGTTTTCACATGGAAAAAAATGTGGAATACCAATTAAAAATTACATTAATCAACAGTGTACATATTGTAACAGTTGAGTAAGGGAGTTTAAAAACTAGTTTAGTTCAGTTTAAAGCCTTTATTCTTGTCAGTGCAATAAAGCCACATGTATCAGACCTGGAGGTAAAGCTTGAAAGATCTAATCTTCAGCTATTACCCAAATTTCAGGGTGACTGGATATTTTGGCTATCTCACTTTCTATCAGTTTGGTCCAACATAAAGAAACCTGATTTTAAGAAAATTCAGAGTTCCCATTCTGTGAAATCAGATCTCTTTCTAAACTTCACTGTACTATCACAAAGAAATGTTTGATTTGTTGTCTGTCTTCCATTGCATAAGGACAGCAATTTTTATGACAAGAGGTAAGCATTATCTGTTACATACTCTTAGAAACATTTCTTTTCTACTCACTGTAAGTCATCTTTTATTATTAAAACAAGTATAATTTATTATATATAATTATGTGATTAAATAATTATAATATTTATTAAATTAATTATAATTATTTTAAATGTTATTTTATTATAAGTTTAAATTTGTGGGTTTTTTGTTGTTGTTTTTCTTTTCTTAATATTAGAAGAGATACAGAAAAAGGTTATTAGATAATGAAAGTAAATTAAAGATAAGTTTGTTTCCTATGTGGTGTATTTTTTTCATTTTTTTGAGTTCTCTATTAAAAATCTTAGAGCTACCAATGCTTATACTTTGTGTTTTATAACCATAAATCTTCCTTTTCCAGCCCAAAGGAAAAAGAATGTCCAAAGAGGAAAGCAAATGTTATTCCCATTCCCAACAGTGAGATGACCATGACATCATTGTGCCCTTGTTGCCAAGAAGGCCAATGGCATCATGGGGTGTATTAGAAGGGGTGTGGTTAATAGATCCTTCACCTCTACTCTGCCCTGGTGAGACCGCATCTGGAATATTGTGTCCAATTCAAGAAGGACAGGGAACTGCATGAGAGAGTCCAGTGCAGAGCCACAAAGATGATTAAGGGAGTGGAGCAGCTTCCTTACAATGAAAGGCTGAGGGAGCTGGGTCTCTTTAGCTTGCAGAAGATGAGACTGAGGAGTGACCTTGTTAATGTTTATAAATATGTAAAGGGTGAGCATCAGGAGGACAGGCTCTTCTCAGTGACATCTAATGATAAGACAAGGGGCAATGGGTGCAAGCTGTAACACAGGAGGTTCCACGTAAATATGAGAAGAAAATTCTTCATGGTGAGGGTGACAAAACACTGGAACAGGGTGGGTTGTGGAGTTTCCTTCTCTGGAGATATTCAGAACCTGCTTGGATGTGTTCCTGTGTGACCTGAACTAGGTACTCCTGCTTCGGCAGGGGAATTGGACTAGATCATCTTTCAAGGTCCCTTCCAATCCCTAACATTCTGTGATTCTGTGTGATTCTGTGAATAGAAAGAACTGGATGCTACGAATAAGATTACTAAAGCCAGCAAGCAAAATGCAGCTTAATATATACTGCAGTTTTGAAGCACTTCATTCAGGGTGTCCTGGAGCTCTGTAAAGCTGTAGATTTTAAACTGAACCTACCTCATGTATTTTACCTTACAATATTCCTTCAGATAAGCAGACAAGGTTCAGAGGGATTACAGCTTGGTTTGCAGGGGTTTAAGGCATTTGCAATTCCAGCTGACATCATGTGAATGAAAATTCTCAATGATCAAAGTGAGAACAGAAGTTGAATTAATATTTTTATAATGTGTCTCTAATTATAACATAGACAGAAAAGGACCTCTGCCCCTTTCAAGTCAGGAAAAGGTTAGATAACACTGAATATAAAACATTTATGTGAGTGAGGAGCATCAGGTCGTGGGGGTGTTTGCCCTCCTGGCACAAGACATTTATGCAAAACAAGCTCCTTGACAATCAATATTTGGCCTGTATCTGTAGATCTGACTCTGAGACTTGTGATCATACATTCTTGGCAGATTTTCATTTTAATTATAGTTATTTATTTATTTTACTGGTTAACGGCTTTTTTGGCACCACACACAGCAGTTATCCAGATGGTCATCTGTTGTAAGGTCAAACAAAATAAACAAGAGAATGCATTCCTTCCCTGAAAGCTAGATGCTGCCAGTTCTATTGTCTATCTCTTTATGTATTAAAAAAATAAATTAATTAATTAATTAAAAATAAAAATAAAAATGAATGCTTTAGAACTAGGTTGGTAAATAAGACCAGAAGACTCCGTTAACCATGATGAAGATTCATTTATTCTGAAGCAGACAATTCTACCCCTTTTTGCTTCTTGAAAAACTCTGATCTAATTATATACTATATTTGGACAGTGTATGGTTTTATGAAACAGCTAAACAGGGGCTTACTTTATTCTACTAATTTGCTCATATTATTAGCATTACAAAATAAATTGATGTTGTACTGATAATGTACTAGTCATCTGCCTGTGACAGAAAGAAGAAATTTTAAAATTATGTTACCTACTTCAACAGTCCAAAATAAAAATTATTTAAATCATATTTTGTTAATACACAGGTCATTTCTTTAATCATGGAGAAGCAGAGAGTGCAGAGGAATTTTGTTAATTACTCTTGATCAAGCTATATTAAGGTCTTACAATTATCTTCTATACTTGGTCCCATATCCCACAGATTATTGAAGTTACTGTTTTTGAAGAAATCTGTATATAATTATTTCACATCAGAGAAGTGACTTATGAGATGTGAAGTGTTCGATTCAGGACTTCCAGCAACTGGCTGAAGCCGAGACTTTTCAGTTCAGAAATATGAACTCTCATGAGAGGTAAATGAAAAATAAGCAAATATCTTCCTCTCCCCATGTTTCTCAGCTACCAGGTGAACTGGGCTAAAAGCTGCTTCTACTGCTGTAAATATTTATCTTCCTAACATAAGGAAAAAGAACTGTATAATGGAATAACCACTATAAAAGTCATTTTCATCTATAATCTACACTTTACAAATGGTAAGCTGCCTTCATATTCTGCGTGTTGACCTGGAATCAGAAATGAGTTCTATCAAGTACAGGAAATTAGGTGTGTAATTCCATCTCTGCTTAATGTCATCTATATCAAACATGTTGTGATACCACTCTCCTTCACTACTCTGTCGTTTTGGTTCCTCCCTGTCCTCTCTGCCAGCATTAGCATATTTGAGACTAGGTGGTAAGCTACTTTAGGAAGCTGATCCAGCACAAAACTAACTGAAAAATAAGTGAATAGGACCAAAGACAAGGAAAAATTATATTTTACTGATGAATTACCACAATGTCACCATAATACCAGCAATATTTAAACTGAATAGTTTTTACCTTAAGAATCACAAATGACAAATCAAAATGTACATGATCTTCATGTGACTCGCAGCAAAATGCTCACTGCTACATCCAGCATTCATGTAATGTACAAATAGACCTTGCTCCACTGTATTTGAACACTGCAGCATTCGAAAATACATTGATGAATCACTCATTCTACTAAAAAATAGTAAAATTTATTGAGAATACCTTCATTGAATTGTTTGGTATCAAAATACTTTTCTAAAATGATTTACAAAATGCAACAAAAAATTTCTTTCGCACATTGTGGTGGTTTTACCTTGCTAGGCAGTTGAACACCACAACCGCTCTCTCACTCCCCCTCCTCAGATGAGGAGGGGAAGAAATTAAGGAAAGAACAACTCACGGGTTGAGATAAGGATGATTTAATTAAAAAGGGGAAATATATATATATATATATATATATAATTATGGAAATATTATTATTAATTAAACAATTCAACTAAAGGGAAAAAAGGGAAAGGGGAAGAGGGAGGGGGAAAGGGAATAATAAAACAAAACAAGTAAAGGCTATGTGGAAGTGCAGAGGAAAGAAATTACTTCCCACAAATGAGCGATGCTTGACCACGTCCTTGAAGCAGGGCCTCAACACACGTAGCCGGTGTTCGGGAGGAGGACAGATGTTTTCACAACAAGCACCCACCTTTCCCCTCTTCTTCCTTTTTCCACCTTTTATTGCTGAGTGTGACATCATATGGTATGGAATATCCCTTTGGTTGGTTTAGGTCCACTGCCTTGATGATGTTTCTTTCTCACTTTTTGCCCACCCGCTAGGAGGGTTAGAGAGAGTCCTGATCACAGAATCACAGAATCACAGAATTTCTAGGTTGGAAGAGACCTCAAGATCATCGAGTCCAACCTCTAACCTAACACTAACAGTCCCCACTAAACCATATCCCTAAGCTCTACATCTAAACGTCTTTTGAAGACTTCCAGGGATGGTGACTCCACCACCTCCCTGGGCAGCCTGTTCCAATGCCTCACAACCCTTTCAGTAAAGAAGCTCTTCCTAACATCTGACCTAAAACTCCCCTGGCGCAACTTTAGCCCATTCCCCCTCGTCCTGTCACCAGGCACGTGGGAGAACAGGCCAACCCCCACCTCTCTACAGCCTCCTTTAAGGTATCTGTAGAGAGCGATAAGGTCGCCCCTGAGCCTCCTCTTCTCCAGGCTGAATAAGCCCAGCTCCTTCAGCCGCTCCTCGTAGGACTTGTTCTCCAGGCCCCTCACCAGCTTCGTCGCCCTTCTTTGGACCCGCTCAAGCACCTCGATGTCCTTCTTGTAGCGAGGGGCCCAAAACTGAATGCAGTACTCGAGGTGCGGCCTCACCAGAGCCGAGTACAGGGGGACGATCACCTCCCTAGCCCTGCTGGTCACACTATTTCTGATACAAGCCAGGATGCCGTTGGCCTTCTTGGCCACCTGAGCACACTGCTGGCTCATATTCAGCTGACTGTCCACTATCACTCCCAGGTCCTTCTCTGCCTGGCAGCTCTCCAACCACTCATCTCCCAGCCTGTAGCTCTGCTTGGGGTTATTACACCCCAGGTGCAGGACCCGGCACTTAGCCTTGTTAAACTTCATGCAGTTGACCCCAGCCCATCGGTGCAGCCTATCCAGATCCTCCTGCAGAGCCTTCCTACCCTCGAGCAGATCGACACTCGCACCTAACTTGGTGTCATCTGCAAACTTACTGAGGGTGCACTCAATGCCCTCGTCCAGATCATTGATGAAGATGTTAAAGAGGACCGGCCCCAGCACCGAGCCCTGGGGGACGCCACTAGTGACTAGCCTCCAACTGGATTTGACTCCATTTACCACAACTCTCTGGGCCCGGCTATCCAGCCAGTTTCTAACCCAACGAAGCGTGCGCCAGTCCAAGCCAAGAGCAGCCAGTTTCTTGAGGAGAATGCCGTGGGAGACGGTGTCAAAAGCCTTGCTGAAGTCAAGGTAGACCACATCCACAGCCTTTCCCTCGTCCACCCAGCGCGACACTTTGTCATAGAAGGAGATCAGGTTCGTCAAGCAGGACCTGCCTTCCATAAACCCATGCTGACTGGGCCTGATCGCCTGCTTGCCCTTCAAGTGCCGCATGATGACTCCCAAGAGGATCTGCTCCATGAGCTTCCCTGGTACTGAGGTCAAACTGACAGGCCTGTAGTTCCCCGGGTCAGCCCTCCGGCCCTTCTTGTAGATGGGCGTCACATTCGCTAGCCGCCAGTCAGCTGGGACCTCCCCCGATAGCCAGGACTGCTGATAAATGATGGATAGTGGCTTGGCCAGCTCCTCTGCCAGTTCTCTCAGTACCCTTGGGTGGATCCCATCCGGCCCCATCGACTTGTGCACATCCAAGTGCCGTAGCAGGTCACCAACCAGTTCTTCGTGGATGGTGAGGGCCACATCCTGCTCCCCATCCCCTTCCACCAGCTCAGGGTACTGGGAATCCAGAGAACAACCGGTATTGCCGCTAAAGACTGAGGCAAAGAAGGCATTGAGCACCTCTGCCTTTTCCTCATCTCTTGTAACTAAGTTTCCCCCTGCATCCAGTAAAGGATGGAGATTCTCCTTTGTCCTCCTTTTTGTGTTGATGTATTTATAAAAGCATTTCTATTTATAGAAATGCTGTGCCAGCACTTCTCAGCAGCAGACACAACATCGGTGTGATACCACTGCTATTCTAGCTCCAAGTGCAGAGCGCAGCACTGTATGGGCTGCTGCAGGGAAAGTTAACATCCCAGCCAGACCCAGTACACACATAAGTGAAATAAACAGCTTATCTATGTATTTTACTGGATTTTAAGACTATACGTGTTTTGGAACACAATCTACTAACCTATTTTTCCCTGAATACCTTCTCACTGTACACTAGTGATCAAAGAGTGGGACTTCTGTTGCTGTTCTTACTTGTTTTTCCTCTGTCTTCTCAGTGTTATACCTTTAAATCTAGCTTTCCTCTTTTCAGAGGTAAGAATTTAAACTGAGACAGAAAATGTATTTTCAGATAATTTCCTTGTATCTACAAAAGTTAATCTAAACTTTTTCAAAAATCTCCATCATGCAATGTAGATCGCATTTCAGGAAAGGGCCCTACTCAGTAGGATGAGAGAATAACTAAAAAATTTCATCTTTGCCTGTTTTAAGATGAAATGTTAATTGCTTTGCAGACTTATTGGGGAGAGGAAGAGAGAAAGAAAGAGAAGTTTAATTTGTTTGCCTTTAATCTATGTTTTTGAAATAGTGTAATGAACAATTAGTATTGAAATTTGCCTTCCCTGAAACAATACATATTCTGGATTTATTTAATAAGTTCTTTAGGGATATTTTTTTGCATCAATTTAGGAACTAATATTTCTTCAGGACCTAGATAAGGAGACCTCAGGAGCTGTTGTAGAATATTTATGCATGTTAAATTTTTAAACATCATTTAGTGACAGCTTCAATAAAAAATGTGAACCACTTTTTCAAATAAGTGACAGAGTCATATATAAATGGACTTAGACATTTTCTTTCTAACAGTTCTGGTATATTCAGCAGATGTTGTACATGCAAATTTAATACATTTCACTGCTGTTAATAAATAGTATCTTATATAATTGAAACGTGTTTTTTTCCTATTGAAAAATGATTTTAAAAAAAAAAAAAAAAAAAAAAGCATCTACCAAAATATGTGCATATGTATTTCTAATATATGCATTTAGATGTACATGAATAAACTAAACAATTTATAGATTCTTTGCTGGTACTTATATCAGTTCCTCAAAAGCATTCTATCTGGAATTCAGAGCAGTACTTACATCAAATATGCTCTGCTGTTATCTGCCTTGTACAAACACAGTGGTAGAAAAATATTATTCTCTGTTACTTCCTGTAATGTCATCTGAAACAACCCCTGCCATCATCAAATTGTGATGTCTTCTATTTGTTCCAAAAGGACAGGGGTGCAGGAAGAAGCAGTTTTCCCAAAAAGAATCCAATGTTGCAGCCTGGATTTTGAGTTTATGGCTTGAAATCACACAAGCCGACAAATGTGTCTACCAAATTTCATCATGACAAATATCCTTGTTGAGCATTTTCTTTCAAAACTGAATATATTTCAGGGTCTGAAATATAAGCCTTCTGCAAAACACAGACTCTCCTTTCTCACTCTGCTCTCCCAGACTTTTTTTTTTTTAATATAATCAGACATAAGAGTATTCAGTTTGCTCTGTTGGGATCTGCTCTACCTCTGAATTGTTTCATTTTATACCATAGTATGAAAATAGGTAAAAGGACTCTAGCTGGTAGAGTAAAAAATAAATAAATAAATAAATAAATAAATAAAAATTGACAAGTAACATTTTGGGAGATGGGTGTTCTTAGTAGTGGAAAAATCCCCAGACCTTGTATATTCAGTCTCCAGAAGATGACATTGTAGAATTTAGCATCAGGAGCAACTATTTTGTCAAGGGGTCTTTTCCCCTTATGACACAATGGCACAGTTGCAAGCTATGAAGTTCTCTTCAGAAGACCCATGATTTCTAAAAGAAAACATTCTCCATTTAGAAGAATTGCCAGTCCTTTACACAAGTATAAAGGTTGCTGGTTGTCTAACCTTATGTGGAGTTGGGTCAGTTGTGAGATGAAATGTGTAGATAACTGGATCTGTGAATTTAGATCTGTGCCTCTCAGGACTACATTGCTTTTTCTTCCTTTTTTTTTTTTTTTTTTTTTCCTTTTTTTTTAACTTTTGTTTTGTTTTTTTTTCTTTTGTTGGGAGTGGAAGTAGCTAACTCTTTATGGTGTTACTTGAGTCCAAGTGATATCAATTCCTAATATTCAGCTAAATATTTTATAATGGGATAAAAGTGAGGTTGATTTGATAATAAACTAACATATAAGAACAGAACTAGATAAAACAGTTTTTTATCTACTATTTTTATTGTAGAAGTGTACCTAGAGGATGTTAAAAACAGATTTGTAACACATTAATATAAAAATACAACCACTGCTGGACTTGCCTAAGCACCAGAAGAATTACTAACATTCTCTGCAGTGATACAAACCTCTTTGAAATGCCAGAGAATGTAGGTTATCCACTAAGTGTACATCATCACTGAAATTGTAACAGTACTGAACCCTAGTAAAGCAAGGAGGTATTACAAACAGTTGTCAGGATGGGAAGCAGTTAATTTTAAATGGATGTTCCTTTCCTTTGCATCAGATCAGTTTAGATTCATAGATTCTCTGAGTTTAAAGCCAGAAAGAACCTTTTTGATCATCTAATCTGATTTACGATACATAGCAAAAATCCTTAAACTTCTTCTTGCATGTCACTAATTCTGTCTTGAACTGAAATCCTCAAGACACTCTGAATCAGGCATTCAATTTGATAGTTAGTTCCAGGAGTTAATCAACTCTTCTCCCTTTTAGATTCAATTTTTTCTTGTGATCTATTGAAAATTGGTATATTTTTTCCTGTTAAACTAGGTCTTTTGGTATTCTAATGTCTCCCCCACACTTACACATTGCAATAAATTTACATCTCAAAATTCTTTCTGAGACTGGCTTCCTTATATCTCTTGCTGAGAAATATTTCTTAATATTTCTTTATTTCTCTGCACTTATGCTAGTGTCCACTTTAAAATGCAATCATCAATGCTATAATAAGCTTCCCCATCTACCAGGATAAAAGTTCATATCCCTATTCACAACTCTCTATTTAAAACTCTAATATGATGTTATTCTTTTTTGTTACAGCTTCAGTTTGGGAACTAATTTTAAACCACATGCCCACAATGAATCGGATCAACATTTTTTCAGGAAGCAGAAATGTGGTTTGTATTCCTTATTTTTTGGTGTATAACTTTAGATTTGACTTTTAAAATATTTGTCTTGGTTGTTTCAGTCCATCAAATGTTTCATGTTATTTTATGTGGCATATTTTTTTATTCCCACACTTGCTATTGTGTGAATCCATTACTCAGTCAAATTGGTTATCACTATTGGCTGTATATGCACCCACATCTTTAGGTTGCATTTGGACAGATCCCAGAGGATGATGCTTATGTTTTGAGATCTATCAGCTGATTTTTAATCTCTTTAACCTATTTATTTTATAGATAGTACAATATTGTTAATTTTGCTTAAGAAAACTGTTCTTTTCTCATTAGAATGGCAAGATGGTATGAAAACCAATAACCAAAAGCTTCACAAAAGATTTAGAATTTTACATATCTACAAGTCTTAGGTGCCTACAGGAAAGTATAGAATGAATTAAAAGTACTGCAAAGACAAATGTCTGCTTGTGCACATGACAAGAGGTACCTAATATTACTTGCTTTAAAGTTGACAACTCCCTACAGTTTTTCTGTGGCATATGTCTAGTATTGTGCTGGTATGAGCAGCTTAACATTTATAGATCTAGAAATGAGGGTAGATTAATCTCACTAGATTTCTGATATCTGTTATACAGATGTTTTTATCCAAGCTAGTTATTCTCTACTTCAAAAATGAAATAGGAAAGTGTAGAAAACAGTTTATCTAACCTTCCTCAGATACCTACTCTAGGATGAGATGTTTGTTTTTTTATTCAGTAATGATTTAGTCATACATAGATATCCACACTAGGCTGAAAGACATTGCCCTCTAACTGTTACAATACCTAAAATCTTTGAGAGCTCTGATGCAATACCCATGTTCTAAGTATGTTTACCACATGGTGATGAAAAATATATTTAAAGGTCATGTTCTCGTATCTATGTTTGATGTAATAGTGTATAACCTGGAGTGTTACAGAAGAAGGGAAAGCTCTTTTTGTCCCATCTTCAGCTTGACAGGGGACAGATCACTCCATATCTCTCCAAATTAGAGAATTTTCCCTCAAAATGTGTTAGCTAGGAAAAGTGACTTCCTTCAGATAGTGACTTCTTAGACGGTAATTTGGATTTTAATAAGCTTGTATACTTACTTTCTGTTCCTCAGTCCTTGACAGTTAAGCAACTGGAGATATAGATATACTCCCATATATCATGGCAAAGATACATGATGCCTAGTAAATAAATCTACAACTTGAAAGTAACCCAAAAAAGTAATTAGAGTTAAACAAAGAAAAAAAATGTCAATCAAACAAATGAAAACACACACATACAAATCCAATTCACCATAGTTCCCAACTTAATTGTGTAAACTGTTAAAACACTTACAAAATATTGGTAAACTGAACTCCATTTTACTTTTTATAGCCTGTTTTGCTGTGCACACGCTTGTTAGTTCATTTACATAGTAATGAGTCTCAGAGACCTAAAGCTTTTCATTTTCACTGAATACAACTTACAAGCATTATGCATGCTAAATTGGAAAGAGAACGACTTCTGAAAAGAGAAAAAGAAGTTTTACATCTATGTGATATATTGTAAGACAATTTAAATTTAATCTGAAAATTTCTAGGTATTTGAAATAAGAGGATTGTGTGTATGTGCTACGGCTAAACAAACCCTTTATTGACATGGTAGCGCTTACATGTTATGATTTGCGGACTCCAGATAATTACTACACTGTCTACAATCTAGAAACGTACATCTAGACTCTGTTTAAGGTGTAAACTCAATGGAAAAAATATGTTCATATATGCTGTCCCAGATAAAGCATTCCAAAACATTTTAATCTTTAGGAAAGAACTGATTCCTCTGTGAGAGAGGAGGACAACCGGAAAAGGGAGCCCTTATGCTCTTCTCTACTGGGGCCATCCTGATGAATGGAATTCACCAGCAACAGAGAGTAGAGGAGGAGAAAAAAACTTTCTTTGTCATCCTGTAGGAAGCTCCAGAGCCTTCCTCTTTTATTCTGGATCTAGTGAGGCATTTAATGGCACAGCTTGACAAGCAATTTAATGGATGCCAATAATCAAGCAATGTAAGAGAAGAAACACGAGAGGGAATTTCATCAGCTGATAGTGCTAAAAACTCATCACTGAAACAGTCTTACGTTGTATTTATGCTCTTACTTAAGTAAACAAAAGGAAGCACAAACAAGAAGGTACAGTCAGTGATATTAAAAGTTGTTCTTCTGAAAGTCGCCATTATTTTTATAACAGTTTTCTCTAAAACATTTTTTTTCCTTTTTTCTTGTATCTTGTATAAAAATTAAATTACAAGTCAATATATTTCTATGGATGAAGACAGGAAATGTTCTATCTGTATTTATTTATTAAGCTGAGTTAACATGTGTTGATGTAACATGACTGTAAACATTTTTAAGATATTTTGCTAATTTTTATAGATTTTGATGGTGAAGTAAATACAAAACTACATATTTTATGTACATTTGAATATTTTTGCCCTTGGAGTTAACATTTTTATTTTTTTTTCTATATAATGAGCTTATATTTAAAATCAGTTTAAAAACATTTCTGGAATTCTAAACATGCATACTATTCTACTATTGAAACAGTAATGTAGAATTACAGGTTGTTTCTACGTAGGTCAAGTACATTAAATGTATTTTACCTTATTACTGTAAATCTCTTCAGTATAAATATAGGTACAGTTTTATATACTTAGGGTGTTGGGTTTTGTATTTTTTCATTCCCTTATATACATATGTATACTGCTTTTTATCAGAATGAAGTTTCAAGCAAGGCAGATCTGAAGCTTACCAGGTATATATTTTTATGAATATGGATAAAGTAGATGCCAAGAACTGTTCTTTTGGCTTTTACTGAATTAGGATCACATTGTGTTGATGTTGATTATATTACATTGATGATGATTATATTACAATCACAATTCTAAAAGTGTTCCTAAATTCACATTTGATAAAGTCTCGCCCTAAAAAGGCAGTGCATCAGACAATTTAAATAATAACATGATGGCGTTCATTAGTAAATAAAATAATGAAGGTGTATAAACAATTATGATGAATGTTTTGAATATTTTACTCTGTTCGTGGTCATGTCTATCTTAGCCATTTTGACATTTTCATCTAACATATATTTCTTCATGTTAACATTTAATATAACATTATGTTGTCTAGTGAACTGAAATCATATCTTCCATGATTGTGATGACTTCTCTAATGTTTATCAGATATATTTTAACATGGGCAAGGATGTTTGTATGTGTAATACATATTTCACCTTGCATTATTAGCATCAGCAACAGGCAGTAAGTATACCATCCATTTACTCAGCACAACCATGGTGAACTTTTTACAATAAATTTTATGTTGGCTGTCATCACATTGAAGACTTGTATTCTCAAAATGTACTGTTGAGCCCAAGAGTAATTTCTGTCACAAAAGAATCTTATAAGAAATCAGATTTTTGCTCCAACTCTTACAAAACAATTTTAGTTAGATGGTGGCTTGTTTTGCAGTTTCCAAAATATAAAAAATTCATTTATTTCTCTACCACCTTTATTTCTTTCTTCCCCTTTCTCAGAAAAAAAAAAAAAAAAAAAAAAAAAAGTCCCCTTATCTCCTTCAATGGTAAATACATCGGCAGGTGTCTTTTGAAGCACAAACAATATTCAATTTGTTCTATTAAAGTATTCAAATATAAATATCTCTAGCAAGAGTTCTTATAAGAGATCTACACTAGAATAAAAAATGTTTGAACAGATCCAGGTAGTCAGCTCAGTTCAAATCAACCCAGCTTAAGACAACCGGACAGTGTAAGGCTATCTCAGTTTAGTACTTATTCAGTACCTAGTTCATCTACCGAGCTACTTGTAATGGGAGAAGAGATGATAGGATCACAGTATGCAGCAAAATACATTATTTTATTGAAACTTATATTTAGACTGAAGACTTCAATCTCAATATAATAGCATATTCGCAATGAAAGACTGGGATGGGGAATGAGGGTGCAGAGGGAAAGAGAAAACTGACAGAAGACAATGGTGATCACAACTGGGCTCCAGAGTGACAGTTTTTTCACCAGATAGATTATAGAATATAACTAGGACTTACAGCAGTCCTACTGGCTGGACAATTTTTCGCATAACTCTGTCTCAGGCTGACTACTGCTTTGATTCTAACTAAAAATAAAAATAAAAAATAAAGTAAAAAATGTAGAATACTAATAATGTTATGCAGAAAATATATGCATGACAATAACAGAGAGAAAAAAGTATACCAAAAAAAAAAAAAAGCAGAAACTTCAGTATTTAATAAGGTAAAGAAATAGTAGTATTAATACTTACTACATTTGACATGTCAGGCATAATGAGGAAGTAATACTAACATTTTATTATGAAATCCCATTCCGTGGGCTGGAAGGAATCAAATAATTTTAGTTTAAAAAAAAAAAAAAATCATCACCAGTAACACTGCCATAAAGTCAATAAGAAGTTAGAAGGTTATTATACCTATGTATGTCTGTATATGTGTTTGTTACATACACAGATGTGTACATATACACACATACATATGTGTGTGTGTACTTTTCCGCTTTAATTATTATTGTGATATAACTTGAATTTCCAGAGATCTTAAGAAATTTGGCCACCCTAAAGTAAATATGTATAGATATCAAAACTGTATTAATCCTACATTGACCCAAACTTGGCAAAACATAATACAACAGGTTTTATAAACATTTATTTTCCTGCATATAAAGAAAGTGTATCCTGTCCACAAACACATTGTTCACAAGATGAACAGGACATCTAATAAAAATACTGTGATAGAAGGATTGTCCACAAAATAAATGCATTTTCAAAGTAAACAGGAAGATCCTGTGGGAAAATAAGTTAACATTGTACAAGAATCACATAACTTAATCAGGTGGAAAATCATCAGCATTGACCATAACTAAAAATGCAGGTGGATCTGCACCTGCATTAAGACTGTAATAACAGAGACTTTGGAATACTCCACTGAGATGTGCAGATATCCTTTTTCTTCACAGTGTAATGTAGAATTGCTCATTCTGATGTGCTTCTGCTTAGATAAGTATTATTTTCTTATCATTAAAATGAGTTATAATGCAATATCTGACAGAAAGCTCCATTGCCCTTTTTTGTCTGGGCCTTAGGAAAATCAGTCAGAGAATCAATAACAGGAAAAACCTAACATGGGTAGAGAAGGGCATATAATCCTGCATTCTCCCTTTTGAATGCTTAAAATATTCCCTAAAAGCCTACAGAGATTACTACAGAGATTACTGTCTACTGGTAGATACATACTTCCTATGTTACATAATACTCAAGAATAGTAATGCCTGGATAGAAGAGTGTTAAGTGTCTAAATTTAAAAAACTCTTCAGAAAACTAGTGATTCTGATTCATCTGAATCCAGAGTTGCTATTCTTCTCATCATCTAAAGAATAAATTTGAGAGAGTATTTGATTGCTATTTCCTCTCATCTAACATTTTGTTTTGTAAACTCTCAGGTATGTTTTGATTCCTGTCACCAGTACAACGGCAGTTATTAGTAATTCTATGACCAGATGTTTACTTGGTGCAAATCAGTACATAGCTTTGGAGAAACACAATGATTTACATGACCTGAAGTTTCTGCCTGTCTTTGGTGTTTTTCTCAGAGTTGTACTAGCAATAAGAACAGAAAATAGCAGTGAAACCAAAACCTTAGCACAAGAGAGAAAGAGTGAAGATTTTGCTGATATGACTCACTAAGAATTTGTATCATGCATTGATAACAGTGAATATAAAGGATTATTTTTGAATTTACAAAATACATTTATTATCCTCAATCTATTCAGAGATGTCTTATAGGTTCATTTTCTCATATTGAGAAAGGAAGATACCAATGTCATCTTCAAAATATTTTTTTAATTAGTATTTTCTTTAAATGGTAGGTAAACCAGTAATGCTTTTTAACATGCAAGACACAAACAGGGTCTTGAACCTTCTGTAACACTTGGAAAGAATTTTAGAAAAGCAGAAAATTTTAATTATTAGAAGGTTACATAGGTGGTTCTGCTCTGTTTGACCATAACACTCTCAATATGGCATGATTGTCTCTGGATTCTAAAACACAGCAGTAGCAGCAGCAGCAAAATGTGTCACTAACACACTAAACCAGAGTGCTTTCCAGCATCAGCTAACTGGAAAATTGTAATAAAGTGTAAAGCATGTATTGTGGCTCCATATGATAACAGTCTATGCCAGCACCTCCCTTGCTGTTTCCTGATTTGTTACATTTCTCCTTCCACAGCCATTGGTATTCATAAACTGATCTCACACATTCTGGTATTTTAGTCAATTTGAACATTGTTTTACATGAAATAAACACAGTATTTCATGTCTAATCACCTTTCTTATGTCCTTTACTGTTAATGTATGGCCCTGTAATTATAGTACACCCAGTCATAATGATAAAGGGTTGAATCATGTTGCCTATAATTTATATAAATTACATAACCATGTGGAAAAAAATTCTGTTACCATGACTGCCCTCACAGCAGCTGCTTCGTTGCAATTCTTTAACTAATCTGGAGGTTTAAACTTAAGCATTAAAATTCCAGCATTCCCTGATAAAGTATATGAGTACCGAAATCCAGAATTCTCAAATCACAGCTAAAGAAATAATTGTCTTTTCAGGATAAAATATATAAAATATAGTAACAATTGTATGTCCGTCAGTCAAAATATACATATTCGGGGAAAAAAAAAAAAAAAAAAAAAAAAAAAAAAAGCTGAAGAGATTATATTTTTTAATTAGATGTAACATGCTTTGATAGAAAAAGGTGAGGTTATACCTGACCATAAATGATACACTTTTTACATTTTATGGTTTTGAACTGGTGCTAGGGAATATGCTTCTTAACATGTTACCAAATGTACTTACAGGTGTAATAAGTTGTTGCTCAGAGTTTTAACCGCAGAGCAAAAGTACTGACCTAGCCATGACCTTCCTAATATAAAAGCTGAAGAGACCACAGTGGTACTGGTACTACAGCAACAGCTTGACAACTTTACTGCTCAACAGCTGAGTCTTTTGTTTTGTTTTCCCCATATCTTTCCATTTGGTTTGAATTATTCCATCTTGCTTAGATTCAGTAAGTGGGCTGTATTGCATCCAGCCTTTTCCACATTAGTTCTGAGATTTTTACTTTTAAATATCAGGTTAAACATTTTCAAACTACTTACACATTATCTTCAAGAACAGATTCATCACCTTTTTTCACATCCTTATCTAATTTAACTGACCTTGAGGGCCTGGTCATGTTGATCTTCTTAATCAAGAATTGGCGAGTAATATAAATGACACAGAACCCAAAAGTACTAAATCTATCCCATTGACATCTTATTCACCTTCCTATACTGAAGAGCACTGGAGCTTGAAAATAGCCCTCAAAAATTACAAAAGCAATAGGAAACCACTGTTACTACTGTTCATTTTGGCATACTGTACAGAATAATATTGATTTGTGTACTGAAATTATGAAAAGAGGGTGCCTTTAACTCAAAATATGCTTGGAATTTGTGATAATATAACAAAAGACATTTTCACTCCTACTGGGAGTATGGCACTGCAACGTTACAACAAACTTGACACCTTCATGTCATGACCACTTTGACATGCAAATTTCTAAATTATGGGGCAGTTTCACAAAACTGTACTGATTTCAGCAAGCATCATTTTGAATGACTTAGCAAGAAAATATGTAAAGCACATGGAAACTGAAGGAGATCAAGATCATCTTTCCTGGATTTTTAGTCATGAAGTATTCTGGATAAATTATAATCTAATTTAGGTGGTGCAGTGCATAGTAATACCATTCTAAGAAATCTAGAATGTAGTAATAAAGAAATTTATAGTGGAATGTAACTCTTTTTTGCAATACAGAAATATGAGTACAATGTAATTCGTGGGTTATGCTTTTCTATGTATAGGGTTTTGTTGGAATAAAAGTCTGAAGACACAATTGTTAATCACTGCTATATTCAGTGCTTGTGCCAGTTTTGAATTAAGTTCTCCATCTCCATTTTAAAGAAATTAGCATGCTTTTGTGCTACTCTATTAATTGCAAAATCAATCAAAGAAGCTTTTAATTCTTGTCCTTTTTTAAGCCAGAGACATTCTGCACAAGCAAAACAAAGAGATGTTCTGTCTCTTTTGTTTTGCCTTTTTTCTATCATAGGTTGTTCATTGTCCACTCTAAACTTCTTTTGGTCTTTCTGTGGAAAATGGAGATAGTTTTGCACTGAGAAACCACATTGCATTCTGCATCTTCAGTGAAAGATAGTCAATAACTGCTTTCTGCAAAAGGATGAATAATACCTCCATCATTCTTTACAGAACTAGAAAAACCTGTTCAACACAGCAATTTCACCATTTCACTGTAAGCTACATGTGGCAAAGCAGAAAGGAAAGGAAAGGAAAGGAAAGGAAAGGAAAGGAAAGGAAAGGAAAGGAAAGG
>NC_048897.1:12499268-12555584 GCF_011077185.1 Oxyura jamaicensis | reverse complement strand
AGGAAAGGAAAGGAAAGGAAAGGAAAGGAAAGGAAAGGAAAGAAAAGAAAAGAAAAGAAAAGAAAAGAAAAGAAAAGAAAAGAAAAGAAAAGAAAAGAAAAGAAAAGAAAAGAAAAGAAAAGAAAAGAAAAGAAAAGAAAAGAAGTTGGCTAGAGAAAACTTAAAAAAAAAAAAAAAAAAAAAAAAACAATAAATAAATCAGTTTAGATTCTAGAAAATTTTCTATCAGTGCCTCAGATTTGATATTACTACTCTCCATATTCCTAAGAGTACATGTCAGTTTTGTTCAATCTCTGTTAAGCAGATAGTCTGGAGTTTCTTTACTTAATGATGCTGTGTAGCTTAACCTGGTAGCTGTTCTCAGGGTAAACCTAATCAGACACCATTAAGCTAATGCTGATGCTTTCTGTTTAAACTTGATGATTGTTATATACACTAATTTTGAGATTAGACTACACACTGTAATGAAACTACATCCCCTTCCACTTTCTGTTAACTAAAGGTATCCAAATATCTCTCCCATCTGACAAAATTTCCTAAACAGTAAGATCTTGGCAAGGCAAGAAAATTTATCTTATATTCCATAGGTTTGCTGGGAGCCAGAAAGAAAGAAAATGCCTTTTCCATAGCTTCATGTTTAGAGCATGTACATACTAAAGGTAATGTCTGTCACTCTGGTCTCTGCAGTGTTACAGGAATTTAACTGTGGGTGTTGTCTCTTATGAAGAGACTGAAGAGTTCTCAAAACAAGGTCATAAGCCAGACTTCTCATGGATTTTCCTAATCAGTTACTAGAGGGTGCCGTGTATTTTGCCCATTGTTTCAAGAATAATGGATCTTGTAGCTGTACCTGTACAGCTAAAAGTTCCTTGCAAGGAATAGTGGTGGAAAGGGTCTTTTGTGACCTAGAACACAGGAGCAACCTCCTCTCAGACAGATCTTTATCCTTTGAATGAAGCGAATTTCATCCACATCCATCATCAAATTTGTGCATGGTTAGCACAGGGATATTTTGCTTATTTTGTGCCCAGTTCGGAAAGATGTAATTCTCCTCCTGCTCCTGGTATCCCAGTAATTTTATAGTCATTTCTAGAATTTACCACAGAAATGAAGCCTCTAGATGTTATAAACTATTCAACAGTTAAATACAACCCCCTGTGTCTTTCAGTTCACTGGGTTAACAAATCCAAGGAAGTCTAGGTGTTCTTAAGCACCATCTAGTGGTATTTTCATGGTTTACCAATATACAGATTTAGAACTCAACTGTCAGAAATCTTTTTAAGATTGAGACTGATTTAAGACACGATCATGTCATGCAATGGTTTTCATTTCTAATGATTCTAGAGAGTCTTGGGACTTATTTTTTTTCCTAGCTATTCAAGTGAATAAGGAACCTCAACCTATTATGATATTATGCTGGTCTGTTTCCACGATGTCTATTTAGATAAGAGAGAGCTTTGCATGTCATTTTGGAAATACTAGGAAAATATTACATTTGTTATTGTGAAAACTTTAGGGATAAATTTTAAAAATACTATAAAACAACCAATTTTCAAAGAGCAACACATTCTAAGCTTAACTTCATATTATTGTAACTGTATAGATCTGTAATCTCATCAGCAGTTATTATCATGACAACATGCTAAATGGTCATTTATAGTAAGGATATTTTTTTTAGTATTCTAATAGTATGCCTAGATACATTTGTCTGCATAAATGAATGAGTGTTCTATCATAATATTAGAACATACTGTCCTATCTTCATTTTCACAAGCAGAAGGAAAACCATGATTTCTGCCTACAGTGTTGCATAAAGCTCCTTTGCTGTTAAAAACATTTACATGTACACTCTACTTTGCAATCATTTTGGCATACCCCAGTGTCAAGAGATACAAAGGTCTTTAGCTGCCTAAGTAGTCAGCAGTTTCTCCAGAGGTCACTATCCTGAGTCCTCCTGTCTTAGTTGTGTCTGTTTACCTCTCTAGCTTTACTGTTACTGATCTCACTAGTTTCTCCACTGCTCATTATAAAGTGTGCCCCACTAAACACTCAGGCAACACATATGAAATGAAACAAAGAAAAAGTCATGTTTAATTTATGAAATTTACAGCTACAGGACATCATGGAAGTTGAAAACTTAGATAAATTCAAAAAGTGATTTGAATTAGTCCTGATATTATTTAAAAAAAAAAAAAATGCGATTAGTGGAAGAAACTTTTAACCATTAGTCATATATACAAACTATATCAGCTTTGGAAAAAAATAAAAAATAAAAAAAAAAAGAGAAGGAAAAGCAAAAAGAAAAAGAAAAAGAAAAAGAAAAAGAAAAAGAAAAAGAAAAAGAAAAAGAAAAAGAAAAAGAAAAAGAAAAAGAAAAAGAAAAAGAAAAAGAAAAAGAAAAAGAAAAAAAAAAAAAAGCATTGTTCTTTCCTATTAATATTTTTGATGCTTGAATACAATAACATCAGAGCTACTGTGATCTGAGTAATTTCTATTGTATAGCAATGGTATCTGTCATTATTTACCTCTGCTTTAGAAAGGAGATTATTTCAGTTAGCCACATTTTAACCCACACAATAAGTGCTAAAAGTAAACATAAAAAGCCTATTTAGATACAGATTGATCCTTTATTAATATTGTCACTACTAGACCCATCCCTATTGCTAGAGAAATTAATTATTCCTTCTTGTTTTTCATGTTTCATAATAATCTCCTGAAGAGTTCCTGACAATATATCTTTAGGATCATTAGCTCTGCTTACTTTTTTTGCTGTATTTTAACTTCAGCAAAGCAAAAGGACTGAAATGTTACATATTCCGCTCCTTTGAATAGTTGCTGCTTACAGCTTTTGATACCACGGATAATTATCATTCTTTTCTGAGCCCAAATATCATGTCTCCTGGAAATGTGGGTTAAGTTAATTAACAAATGGAAATTGTAGCACCTTCAGTAAATAACTGCACACTGCCTCTTCATGGAAAAAGTGGTTGATTTTGTTATTTCTTGAAGAAAACAGGGATTATGATGTTGTTTTATTTATTGAAGGATATATCCTTACAGTGAAACTCTTTTCAACTGGATTTTTTGCTTGTTTGTTTGTTAGAATGAGGGCTGGTTAAGATTGAACTGGGAAGGGGAAAGTCAGTAGTGTCTAAATATGGGGTTAATCCAAGAGATTAGTGAAAGATAGAACAGTTCTTTACAAAATGGACTATTCCTGTATGTAAGAGCATCACTATTCTCTGTTGAATATGATACAATGTAGACTGTATCATTACAAAATACTGTAGTTCTTCTCACCACTGATTCTTTTCAAAGATGGAAGACCTCATAGCACTGAAAATTATGTTAACAAGAGAGAAATATATTTGGTGTAAAATTTGGGGCAAAAAAAGAAAAACTGAAAAAGAAAGACAACAACAAACAAAACAAAAAATGTAATATTGTCTCATGCTGCCAAGGACAGAAACAAAAAAAAAAAAATCAAATCCATTATGTGTGCTGTTTCAGAATAACCTTTATGTTCTTTTGCTAACATCTTCTGTAATCAACTTTATCTCAAGGACAATCCAGTTCAGTTGTCCATATGGCACTTAGAACATGAATTGCTGATTATTGCAATATGAATAAAGAATCAGACCTATTTCATGACCCATATCCATTCACAAGAGTGTTCTTTTCTTACCGTAAGTTGTTCCAGTGGCTTTAGGAAGGCTCATGTGAGTAGACTAGCCCAAAGCATTACAGCCTAGATGTCCGAAACAGCTATAAACATGAGGAAAAAAAAAAAAAAAAAAAAAAAAAAACATTAAGAAGCCTTTATCTGTTTCTTCTCCTATAAAATATATAAATTCTGAGCATATTAAAATTTAATGAACATAAAGGTTTTAGCTACACTGTTTTATTCTCTGTGTGCCTTTGTGCCACAGAAGCAAAGTGGCATGTCTTTGCAATATTGATATTTCTGGCATCTCCTATATGACTTCAGAGTATTTTCAGTTAAAGGAGGAAAAAAAAAAAAAAAAAGAGAGAGAGAACCTAGTTTAAAACAAGTTTTCATAAAGAAGTCTCATTTTATAGAATACTTTGAAATGTAATTGTTTCACTAGCATACTGATTTCTACTGGAGGTTGTAAAAAGGTTACCCAAGTAAAATTGAACAAATTCTTTTGGAGATTTATGCAGAAAAATATAAATCCATGTCACATTGTAATTACATCAGCTCTTTTCTATTGGAAATTACAAATCAATAAAACCAAAGTTGTGATAGTCATCATTGATTAAAAAAAAAAAAAAATCTAATTGTAAAGTAAAAGATATAATTCCCTTCTCATGAGAAGTCTGAGGGGCAAAGGAAAATGTCCTGTTTAAGAAATGATTTTGTGCTTAAAATTTAAAGTGACATGTTTATTATAAGATTCAAAATTGACTATTTTACCATTCTCTGAGTATTTAACTCTAGCATAGGAAAACTATGGACCCTGAAAATAATGATAGATGAGTTTTCACCATTCTGTATTTTAATTGGTTTAGTGGTTTGTTTTTACTTTTCATGAAAACTAGTCAATGACACACTGATGGAAACCATTATTCAATTCCCAGGGTCTATTTCTTTCAGGATGACTGTATTTAGAAACCACCTTACTTCACCCTATTTGATTATGCATCTTGAACTCAATTGCCTAAGTATCTAATTTTAAAAATATTATGTAAAGAATATTGAGTATGGTTAAATAAAAATGTAAGTATTTTAATGTTCACCTCAGTCAAGATAAACTTTGTAAGAAATAGGAATATCACAGAATCACAGAATCACAGAATCACAGAATAGTCTAGGCTGGAAGAGACCTCCAAGATCACCGAGTCCAACCTCCGACCTAACGCTAACAAATCTTCCACTAAACCATATCCCTAAGCTCTACATCTAAACGTCTTTTAAAGACCTCCAGGGATGGTGACTCAACCACTTCCCTGGGCAGCCGATTCCAGTGACTAACAACCCGTTCAGGAAAGAAGTTCTTCCTAATATCCAGCCTAAACCTCCCCTGGCGCAACTTTAGCCCATTCCCCCTCGTCCTGTCACCAGGCACGTGGGAGAATAGACCAACCACCACCTCACTACAGCTTCCCTTCAGGTACCTGTAGAGTGCAATAAGGTCACCCCTGAGCCTCCTCTTCTCCAGGCTAAACAGTCCCAGCTCCCTCAGCCGCTCCTCATAAGACTTGTTCTCCAGACCTTTCACCAGCTTCGTAGCCCTTCTCTGGACTCGCTCAAGCACCTCCATATTCTTCTTGTAGCGAGGGGCCCAAAACTGAATGCAGTACTCGAGGTGCGGCCTCACCAGAGCCGAGTACAAGGGGGACAATCACTTTCCTGGGCCTGCTGGCCATGCTGTTTCTTATGCAAGCCAGGATGCTGTTGGCCTTCTTGGCCGCCTGAGCACACTGCTGGCTCATATTCAGCCGACTGTCAACCAATACTCCCAGGTCCTTCTCTGCCAGGCAGCTTTCTAACCACACATCTCCCAGCCTGTAGCGCTGTTTGGGGTTGTTGTGCCCCAGGTGCAGGACCCGGCACTTGGCCTTGTTGACTTGGCCTGAACTGAAGCTTTATTAGTGCTATCAATATTACCTCAAAATCTTATTTCTGAGTGGTTATAGCTCTTTATTTATAAATTTAGGATTGCTTTTATCATGCTTAGTTTTAAACTATCTGCGTTGAATTTAATCTTAAATTTAACACCCAGTCTGCCAAAGCTGTAGAGTCCTCTTCAGGTTCTTTCACGTTTAACATTTGTCTTATTTGTTTCAAATAACTTCACTGACACTCATTTTTACTTCACAGTTCGTCATTTCTTCAGATCCTCCATTAATGGCTGAACAGCAGTCATGAACTTTTATCTTAATTCTTTTGTCTGAGTCGTGGTAGGAGATTATTTTCTTCTGCCATACTTCTGTGATTTTGGCAAGCATAAACAAGTGTGCTTGTGATTTTTTTTCCAGTATTTTAAGGTCTATCATAGATATTCTTACTAGCAAAGCTACTAAGTCATTGTCTGTGCTTATGATGTCTACTCAAGTTTAGTTTGGAGTAAATTTAGTAAAATTTGAACTGTACTAATGAAGAAATTCCACATGTAATGTAAATCTTTTAGTGGGTAATTAATTAATTTACTTTGCAAAGGACATGATAGATATAATCTACACTTCTTTCTTCTGTCCATAGATCTGTCAGCATACTGAGTTCCTAGTTGTTATCAGCTGCTTCCATGTGTACTCTTTTCCTTTTTGTTACTAGGGCATGTTACTTTGTTACTTTAATTATATATAAAAAAACAAACACACACACACACAAAAAAAAAAAAGCAAACAAACCCCACAAATTCTGGATTTCAAAAAGTGTATGGGTGACATTTAATACCTCTTGAGTTTTTATCACTAGTAAATAAATAAATTAAATATATATATATATATTTTCATGCAGAGAAAGTCCAAAAAACAGGGAAAAAGTACTCTTTGAAGAAATATAATGAGGTATTTCTAGCTTTTTAATAAATGTTTTGACATTGTACTGTAGTAGAAAAATATAATGTTTTTGTACACGGTACTCTTACTGGTTAACTATTCTGTGATGCTTAGTCCTCTGGTGGTTTTCTCCTGAGAGCTGCAGATAACTGTAGTTGTCTCTAGTATTTGCTTTCCAGATTAACACTGTAATATGTGCATCTTTTCTCAGACTCCCACGGAAGTCATGGGTCTTGTGATTTACAGTTTACATCTACTAGCTGCCATTTGAGAAGTCTAAGCAAATGTGCTTAAACAGATAACCTTTGCATGAAGTTTTGGAACATATTTCTTGTACGTAATAGGATAAACAGAAAAGATTTCAGTCACTGGAAAACCACATATTCTGAAAGAGAAATACATTGTTATCAAGCTCCCATTTTTTAGGAGATAATGGATATTCACTCATTTTGAAGATGATAGACAAGGTGTTGCTTGTCTTCACTCACCTCAGTTGGCCTTGTATCTATATTATAGTCTCTTCTACAAAAGGAAGTTCAACCATATTTTTTGTAAGCTGTTTTGGTGTCTATTCAATCTTTTCCCAGGGGAACCCTGATGCAACCTTTTTCAGGCTCTCCTCAGACCTTTTTTTTCAGCCTCTTTCTCACATTGTAATATTACTGTCAACTTTCCCCTATTTAAATTCCAAACAGCTTTCTAAAAAGAAACTTGTTTAAGTTGGTTTGCCAAGATTTGATTTAACCGTTTGTCTGTAGTTGTATGTTAAGCTTCTGTAGTAGACTGTTATCCTTAGACTGACATATACAATTAAAAAACAGAAAGCCAAATGAATATATGAGACCATACCCTGTAAGAAACACTTCTGATGTTTGACAAATCAGCCAGAAATTGTAAGCTGTTATAGTGAAATACCTCAAATCATCATACCTCCAAACAGCTATGCTTTCTCCAGCTCAGCAGGGATTTTCCAGCAGTTCATAACAATCAAGTTTAGACTGAAGCCTTATCTTCTTGCACCTATTGTATTTACTGGGAAGGTGATAAAGGCTTCCTGCTTCCTTCAGGCTTAATTTGTGGGTGGTGGTGGTGGGATTTTTCCACCACTTATTTTTTTCCACTTTTTTTTTTTTTTCCTTTAATCTTCAGCACAAAGACAGTAGTTCCTTAGTTATTTAACTTATCCTAGTGGATGACACACATTCATGAATTGAGGGGACATTCCGAAATCCTGCAACAATCTATAGTGTATCAGAGAAGTAGCTATAGTTTGATCCTTAGATGCTACTTTAATCAAATTATAGTTAGGCATCAAATCCAAACTATGAAAATATTTGCTTCTGACATCTAGTACATGGAAATGGGGAGCTCTTCTGAACGCTCTACGAATTTAAACTCACAACCACTGAAGATGCCCAATGTGTTTTCTTAATTAGTCTGTTCTCTAACATGTTAACATTTACGAAGATTTGCACAGCTACCTGACTCACTGGGGGGAATCTGTTGTAGAACTCTCTCACAGAAATACCGCTTGTCTTTAGCACAGCCTAGTGTGTCAGTTAATCATATCTGTCAAAATACTTCTCTTCCTTGGAGAGCATGTTAGCATAGTGTAAGAGCTGATATTGCTTCTTGTTGCCTCTAGGGTTGTTTCTGTTAAGTCAAATGAGTATGCAGTTCAACACTTTTAACCTCTGTCCTCCTCAGAAGCTTGACGACAACATGCAGGCAGTTTCCAGCATAGCTAATCTGACTTTTACACTAGCTTTTTACCTTCTAAATGGCTTTAGTTGGTCTCACCTACTCCTCAGTCTTTGCTCATGGTTGCTCATGAGTCTTATAAGCACTGTTTGTTCTTGGGATATTTGTGCTATCAGTTACACTTTTACCATCAGAAGTGTAATTGTGTGATGATCTATGTTATCATAATGTTTGAAGCTACCATAGGGAATAACTCACCCACAGGAATGATAGTCCCCTAGAATTTCCCAGAAGATACATTATTCAGCATAAAACCCCAGCTGAATAATCCTTTTTATCCTTTTTTTTTTTTTTTCTTTTTCTTTTGTGCATCATTAGTACTTCAATGATGGTCCTAAATTAATGCATTCCTAGAGGTGCTGGATGCTGTAACAAAAGTTAATTTAATATGCAGAATGGTCACATACTGTGATAATTGTTTTTTTTAATGTTTTCAGGGTTAAGTAATAGACATGTCATCTTTTTAAAATCCTGTGCTACAAATTCTTACCTTTTATTTTTTAACACTTCTTTTTGGTAATATGAAAGATTACTTTCAAGTCCCCAGCTGTTTTCTAGCTGACATTGACTAGAGTTATTACAAACCTTTTGACTGTTCTTCATATTCTTCATATCTATCATTCATGTCATTGCTGGTAGTAGCCATACTGTATTAGTCACTCCTAATTTGTCTTCGATTCTTTGCCTGGGTAACTCTTCTAGTGGCCTTCCCTCAACTTTATGCTCACTTGGCATGAGTCCTGCACGGGAGGCAGCTTGCTTGTACCATGGACAGGTATAGTTTGTTATTTATTAAAACTACTTAAACTACTTTACTAGGACTCAGGTTCTTGATATTATTTTTTTTTCTTTTTTGAGTAAAGGAATAGCCTTATGGTAGTAAATTAAATTTTAAGGCTAATTAATACAGTTAAGGAAAGTGATTTCTGCGTTTACATCAGTAGCTACGATAGCTGAGTCCTATAGGTTTAGACAGTACTTATCTTTCTTTCCCACAGATTTCCCTGTTAAACCACTTGCAGATGAACATATCTTGCAGAACTCACTCATATTTTTTTTTTACTAGTGAGAGATCCACTCTTAGATTACCAGGGTTAGTAATTTACAAACAATGTCTCTGGTAAATGTAAATGTATAGGTTGCAATTACTGCCACTAAATCATATATCAGATAGAGAAGAGCGGGTCTAGCTTTATTTCTCTTTTTCTAGTGGGGGAGAAATATTTTTGCTCTCTTGAAACCCTAATGTACCTACTACTTATTCCTGCTTATAATAATCAAATGCACTGGAGTTGTCACTTTCAAATGGAACAATACACAAAGGTATCCTAAGCTTCCCTCCTGTAGGACACACATAAGTACATATATTATTTCTAAAGAGAAGCATTGTATCAAAGTGAGACTATAATTAAAGATATGGGAAAATATTATCAATATTCTCTAACATTTACAGTAAAGATAAAACTAATGGCAATGATTCTTAAACTGTTTTTTTGTTGTTGGTTTTTTTGTTGTTTTTTTTTCATTGATTGTTTTGGACAAGTTTTACAGGTAAAAATAAACTAAAACACTAGAAGGCAGAAAAAAAAAGTGTGTTATTGAACAGACATTTTTTAAAAGAAATTCTTATATTGGGGATATATTCTTATTATTCAGTTCTTATATTGGGGATTCTTGAAACTGGCAAATTTGATTTAAGAGCAAAATTTCCCTACCTCCATAGTACTTGCATGCGTGTCTATCTTTTTGCCTCTGCTGCTCTACATCTCCTGGTGATCAATGATTTCTACCACAGTTGCCCCTTGTGGTGTGTAGTAAGTGTCAGATGCACAAAGAATAATTCAATGGATGCCAGCTTCTGAAATGGTGTTAAATATGCTTCTTGCTCCAGCAGGGGGATTCCTGCTCTGGCAGGGGGATTGAACTATAAGATCTTTCAAGACATTCTGTGATTTTGTGAAATATTATTATTATTATTATTATTTTAAATCTCAGTTACTGACATATTTGCGACTTGGTGACTGTACTCACAAATACATACATTTGAAAAAAATTTGAAATCTTTTTAACAATGCATTAAAACAATCGATCGCTCATTGGGATATATTATTTATATATTCAGATATGTTACTATTATTTTCAAAAACTAAAATACAAAATGAATTATACCAGAAAATTACACTTCTCATTTTGTCTTAACCAGCTGCAAATGACAGCAGCCTTTTAGATCTCTTTTTAAAAATGCTACAACAAATTTGAAGCCCTGCAGAAATCTATTATCAGGAATATACTGCAATTTTAAAAATTCTATTTAGTTACACAATTCAAATTAAAATGTATATTCACATGATTAATTATAAAACAGCTGATCTCTCTAGTAGTCTCAAGGTTGAAACCATCCATGGTACAATGCAAATTCCTCCAAAGTCTCTTTCTGTGGATACTCTGCTTATATTGGATTGTACGCAGTAGACCAATAAAAGCAATCTGATTGATCTCTCTCATTATGGTTTTGATTACTTCCAAAGCTCTAGCTATAAAATAAGCTAACTGGAAAATCAAAGTTTTAGTGACCCCTAAGGACTCTTCATCAGGCAGGTTGGTCTAAATCATGTTACTTTAAATTTAGATAGTACACTCACAACACATTTTATGTAACAAATATTGACTGTTTGTGAATAGCCTCCCTCTTCTGTTGAATGTAGAATCTGTAAAGGAAAAGGCTCCAAGTAGCTGGGAGCAAGACTTTAACAAGTTAAATAGAGTGTTTGGGTACTAAAATCTTCAGAGAGGCTATCTTCCAGCAAACCCTGGTTTATTTTTATTATTCATGGAATCATAGACAAGGGACCCACAAGGATCATCAAGTTCAAATCCTGGCTGTGCACAGGTCTACCCCAAAATTCAGACCATATGACTATCATAGTCTAAACACTTCTTAAACTCTGACAGGCTTGGTGCCATCCCTGCGGCCATCCCTGCAGCCATGCTGCATCCCTGGGGAGCCTGTTCCAGTGAGTGACCACCCTTTTAATGAAGAATCTTTTCCTGATATCCAACCCGAACCTGCCGCAGCTTGACTCCATTCCCTCGGGTCCTATCACTGGTCACCAGAGGGAAGAGATAAGCGCCTGCACCTCCACTCCCACTTGTGAGGAAGCTGTAGACCACGATGACGTCTCCCCTCAGCCTCCTCTTTTCCATGCTGAACAAGCCAAGTGACCTCAGCCGCTCCCAGCTGTCTACCCTTCTAGGCCCTTCACCATCTCTGTAGCCCGTCTCTGGACACTCTCCAATAGTTTCACGTCCTTTTTGTACTGTGGTGCCCAAAATTGCACACAGTACTTGAGGTGAGGCTGCACCAACACAGAGTAGAGCGGAACAATCTCTTCCCTTGACTGACTAGCAATGCCATGCTTGATGCAACCCAGGATACGGTTAACCCTCCTGACTGCCAGGGCACACTGCTGGCTCATGCTCAACTTACTATCAACCAAAACCCCCAGATTCCTTTCTGTGGGGTTGCTCTCCAGCATCTCGTCCCCTAGTCTGTGCATATAGTGAGGGTTGCCCCTTCCCAGGTGCAGGACCCAGCACTTGTTAAACTTCATGCAGTTGATGATTGCCCATCTCTCCAATTTGTTCTCCAATTTGCTCTCTGCAAGGCCTTTCCACCCTCAACAGGGTCAACAGCTCCTGCCAGTTTCGTATCATCAGCAAACTTATTCCAAAACACCTTCTACTCTTACATCCAAACCATTTATGAAAACATTGAAAAGAACTGTCCCTAGAATGGAGCCCTGGGGGACCCCACTGGTGACTGGCCACCAGCCTGATATAACCCCATTTACCATAACCCTTTGAGTCTTACCCATCAGCCAATTGTTCACCCATCGTATTATGTTTTTATCTAGCTGTATGCTGGACATGTTGTCCAGTAGGATCCTATGAGAAATTATTGTTAAATATTTTGAGGTTTTCCATAGTTGCATGTGACTTCTGCCTCTTATTTTGATAATTTCTCAGTTACTGGTTTGTATAATGATAATCTGCACCTGCGAAATTGAAAAGATCATCCCCTGTAGTTGATTCTACTCCAAGGATTGCTCTGAGAAAAAGACAACAATTCTGTTGACAGAGAAAAATGAATCTGTGGATTTTATTACTTCAAAAAATATCTTTTGTGTATTTGGAAATAACACTTGTGAATCAGAGCCATAAACTTCTATCATAGTCTTCAGTAACAAGTTTAGCTATTTAAGTTTGTTGTGTGCTTACTATAAAGTTATCTGAACACATTTATTTCAAGGTACTTGAAATCAGCCCAGAGACTTACTGATAAGTTTTTGCTTTGTGATCAGATGTGAAAGATGCTTCTTGGAAGTTTTAAGATTCTTACTCAAAACAAAGTATAAACTTGTTTATTCCATTTCCAAATACTGTTTTGAAATATTTTGACTAAAGGAGTGAAGCACAAAGTTATTGGGTGCTCTTGGTAAGTCCGTCTTGATTCGTAATTGAGATTTTATATTTTCTACAGTTTCTACCTAGAGAACTAGGTAGAACAGCTAAATAAACAGCTAACTAGGTAGAACAGCTAAATAAAAACATCATACAATGGGTGAGCAATTGGCTAACGGGCAGGGCCCAAAGGGTTATGGTAAATGGGGCTGCGTCAGGCTGGCGGGCGGTCACCAGTGGGGTCCCTCAAGGCTCCATTTTAGGGCCGGTACTTTTCAATATTTTTATAAACGATCTGGATGTAGGAATAGAAGGTATTTTGAGCAAGTTTGCTGATGACACCAAACTTGGAGGTGTTGTGGACTCGAATAAGGGTGGAAAGGCCTTGCAGAGGGATCTGGATAGGTTGGAGAGCTGGGCGATCACCAACTGCATGAAGTTCAATAAGAGCAAGTGCCAGGTCCTGCACCTGGGACGGGGAAACCCTGGCTGCACGTACAGACTGGGCGATGAGACGCTGGAGAGCAGCCTAGAAGAGAGGGATCTGGGGGTCGTGGTAGACAGCAAGTTGAATATGAGCCAGCAGTGTGCCCTGGCAGCCAGGAGGGCCAACCATGTCCTGGGGTGCATCAAGCACGGCATCGCTAGTAGGTCAAGGGAGGTGATTGTCCCGCTCTACTCTGCGCTGGTGCAGCCTCACCTCGAGTACTGTGTGCAGTTCTGGGCACCACGGTATAAAAAGGACATGAAACTGTTGGAGAGTGTCCAGAGGAGGACTACGAAGATGGTGAAAGGCCTGGAGGGGAAGACGTACGAAGAACGGCTGAGGTCACTGGGCCTGTTCAGCCTGGAGAAGAGGAGGCTGAGAGGAGACCTCATCACAGTCTACAACTTCCTCGTAAGGGGGTGTCGAGAGGCAGGAGACCTTTTCTCCATTAACACCAGTGACAGGACGCACGGGAACGGGGTTAAGCTGAGGCAGGGGAAATTTAGGCTTGACATCAGGAGGGGGTTCTTCACAGAGAGGGTGGTTGCACACTGGAACAGGCTCCCCAAGGAAGTTGTCACTGCACCGAGCCTGTCTGAATTTAAGAAGAGATTGGACTGTGCACTTAGTCACATGGTCTGAACTTTTGGGTAGACCTGTGCGGTGTCAAGAGTTGGACTTGATGATCCTTAAGGGTCCCTTCCAACTCAGGATATTCTATGATTCTATGATTCTATGATAACTAATTACTTGTCTTTAAAAGTATTAAAGCTGATTTAGGATATCTTAAGTGAAACTACATCTCACTAGTTTTAATTTGAAGAAACAAAACACTGATTTGTTAAAGTTCAACTGCACTTATTCATTCAGGTTAATCCTGTGGTGTTACATTTTTATAATGATGATAATACACTTCATCTTTTCTGTGCTATAAATGTGTCCCTCTGGTGAAATGAAGTCCATCAAACAACTATCACGACAAGGGAGGGAGGGTAATTTCACTTAAATACTGTTAGAAGATTTAGTCAAACTGCCCTTTTCTTCATAACAGGTAATTTGGTGTAGAGTTTACTGGGCTTGCACCATTAATGCCTCCTGATTTTTTGTTCTGAAAACTTAAAACAAAACAAAACAAAACAAAAGTTAAACCCCACATTCTGTAACTTGTCAAAACTGTAGAACCAAGTCTGGATCAGGAATCTAGGGGAAGTGCTCTTTCACTTCAGAATTGCTACGAAGAACCTCTTATCTTCTGTTTATTCTGTGGAGTTTCTACTTTATCATCCCTCGTCCTCTGCCTGTTGGTCCTCTTCCTGCAAGCTGTGCTACTACCACACTCTCACCTGTCCTCCAGAAATGCAGAGGGACATTGCAGTGCTGGGTGCTGGGTAGCCACATCTTGCCCTAGGAATTCCATGTGGGTTGAGGCCTCTGACCTTGGGGTAACTCTAGACAATGCAGGAGTGTCATCATTGTGCACCTGTGGTGTCACTATCATTGTGCAAGCTCTAGCAGTAAGATGTAGAACTGAGTAAACCATTTGGGACACCAAGTGCTTTTACTGGGTGCAGCCTTAGCTGCCTGGTTTGTGCCTGCCCATCCTGCTGCTAGTGCTTTTGGTTGCTGGCACTCTGTGTTAGTGAAATTAGGTAATGGGGTACAGCCCCTGGCATTTCATAATGCATACGCAACTTCTTGCTTCTGGCTCCAGCTGCAGTTCACACCTTTTGAATGCTGTGTCTGACACCCCTCTCTCCTGCTATGTGTACCGAACAGGATGACATAGCTGGTCCAGAGAAGGTGTTCAGTTGCTAATAATTTTTAGTATGTGCTATTTTGTTTAAATAAAACTGTTTTGAGTAAGTAGCTCTTTTTTACTTGTCTTTAAATAACATGGGTACACCTAGCAAGCCATGTACAAAATTAAAGACTGTGTAATATTAAAATCTCCAATGAAAATCCATTAGGTTAAGGGACCTAAACTGACAGATTTACAGTTGGTTGGTAGGATATAGGCACAGCTCAGAGCAGGCCCTACTCCCTGCTGAGTACATCTGTTTGTAACACATTACTTGAAAACCAACTATTCCAAAAAAAGCTGCAACCGTTTTTTAAGCTTAAAGAATTTTCATTTTGGATATCTTTTTAGACTTTTTTTTTTTCTTATTTCAAATAAGCATTTTAATAATTGTGTTTATTTTTATTTCCCCTGATGCAACCCACATCTAAAAGCATCAGAAACTCTCTGGTAAGAGTTCAATGATTAATTTTTTTTTTTTTTTTTTTTTTTTTCCAAACTCGGGACAAGATACTTCTTTTGCTCTATATTTTCAAGAGGTGAAGACAATTGAGAGGAAATGACAATGATTATGTTAGAAAACACTAATCTGTATTTTGGTCTTATTGAGTATAATGGAAGAAGGAAATCAGTCTAAAGAAAGCATCAAGAAGATAGAGAATGTTTCAACTCCATTAAAATAAGGGAATATGAAAACCATGTGTAACAGGCCATTAATTATGGAACTGACTGAGGAAAGTGTTATTTTTTAGCCTTACTTTTATTTTGAAAATATGGAAAATGTCATGGTACAAATTTTTATGATAGTGTTTAATCAATTATTTCCCTTATCACCTCTCAAAAGATGTTTGACATTTCAGCTATGGTGAAGATGGTGAAGGGCCTGGAGAGGAAAACATACGAGGAGTGGCTGAGGTCACTGGGCCTGTTCAGCCTGGAGAAGAGGAGGCTGAGGGGAGACTTCATCATGGTCTACAACTTCCTCATGAGGGGGAGTGGAGAGGCGGGTGACCTATTCTCCATAAACACCAGTGATAGGACCCGTGGGAACGGGGTTAAGCTGAGGCAGGGGAGTTTAGACTAGACAGAGAAGGTTCTTCACCGAGAGGGTGGTTGCTCACTGGATCCCCAGTGAAGTAGTCACTGCACCAAGTCTGTCTGAATTTAAGAAGAGACTGGACTGTGCACTTAGTCACATGGTCTAAACTTTTGTGTAGACCTGTGCAGTGCAAGGAGTTGGACTTGATGATCCTTATGGGTCCCTTCCAACTCAGGATATTCTATGATTCTATGATTCTGTGTTTAAGTAAAATCTAAGAAAACAGCAATAGCTAACCTAGGCCATACTAAAGTGTTCATCATTTTCCAGCTTTCCATCTCTAGCAAAAAGCACTAGGGAATGTTAGTAGGAACAGGACAAGAACAGAGTGAAACTTCCCTCCAGCTTCTGGTAATCAGCAGTTCAGGACTATAGGTATAGTATTTCCATCGGTCTAGATAGATCTATTTGATAGCTCATGACAGAAATTTGTTCCATGAATTTGTTTACATTCTTTGAGGACTTTATGACTTTGAGCAACTAAAAAGTTCTGTGACAATGTATTCCATATTCTAATTGCAGTTTATATATATAAAACAACAACAACAAACCCTCTGTTTTAATTCTACTGTTGTAGGGTTGGGTATTCTATTTTTTGCATTTTAAGAAGCAATGAGTTCTCAGTCATCTTCTTTATTTGATACTAATATCTGAGTCACATATATGTTAAATCTTTTTATCCAAACCAACTTCTACGATGTTATATGGTTCAAAAATAAAAAGTACTTAATTTATTCAAGAAAGACAATTTTATAATTACTGTGATGATAAATTAGCTACCAATTTACTTGCTAAATCTCATCAAATTCAATTTTATCTATGAAGAATAAATGCTGTAATTTGGGAAGTATAGATATTTTTCTCACATCTGTGTGTGAGGTTGAATCTATTGAATTTGTACTTTACTAGCAAAACTGGTAGTTAACTGCAAGGGATATAATATAGTCCATAATTCTACTTGATTGATAAAAGTTTTAAATTTATAATGTCTCTACTTTAGCTAAATAATGCAAAATTCAATATATTCATGAGAAATATGGAATTAATTATAAGACAAAGATAAAACACAGCTTTACTGGATTCATTAGATTTTATTGCTCTTCTCTCCATGATACAGCAGTTTCTACTAGTTTTTTGTTGTTGTTGTTGTTGTTGTTTTAATTGAATAATAATAATAATAATAATTTTTAACTGCTATAGCCAAAGTGGATATGGCAGAAATCCTCTGGTAAAAGGAGGCATCTTTAGGATATTTCATCTGTTGTCTGTATTTGGTCATGCTCAGTTCTGTAGTATTTCTCAATACCTGGCCCTCCATTTGAAAGAAATCTGCTTCCAGAGCATGAATGCTTTGGGAACTGCCTGCAAAAGGAAAGATAACTTTTTCTACCAGCTATGCCTTCATAAATAGGTGATGAATGGGTATGCAACTGAGGTATACCTATTTTACTTGAAGTGAAGCAAACCAAGTGCATAGGCTGCTTGCAACAAGTTATGGGAGGAGTAAGTTTCCCCTGCTCAGTTCAATTAGGGTAGTAACTTTAAAGCCTTATGATTATTCATATGACAAATTAGCCATATTTTTTTTTCCTGCTAATCAGAGCATTCAAAAAGAAAAGGATGATAATGATAGCTCATAGATTTGCATTCAGAATCTGTATGGAAGGAAGAATTCAATTGCTTGATGGAGATCTGAAAAAAATGATTGTGATGTGTTGTTTGGTGTCTTTGTATCATAAACACAAAGCCTGTGTTTATGAGGTCTTCAAGAGCCACTGCTATGTTTTTGTCTGTAAACTACTGCATAATTTCTGCAGTGAAGAAATGTTCTTTTGTTCTTTTGTTGGGAGGATTAACATAGTTTTTCTGATGTCTAACTTTGGTTGCATTAAACAAATTTGAGAACTACCATTTTCCCTCTTTTCCCTGTAGCATTCTCCTTTACTCCACAATCAAGTAAATGAAGCCTGCAAAGCTGTGTTTTAAAAGTGCAAAGATGAAGAGTCTTAAAGGTGAAAATATATATAGTCTGAGTATGACTTATTAAAGAGACAGTGGATGGGAGAAGGTGACAAAGCTAATGAAATGGCAGAATGTATTACTATTTGAAGTTGTATGATTTATGAAGATCCCATTTAGAATTCTTGTTTTAGAAGGTGAGATTTATTTTATTTTTATTTATTTATTTATGATTGAGAATGAGCTATGTAGGACTAAGTTTGGGAGGTTTATCTTTAAAAACACTTGCTACAAAAAATGTTAAGTGCCCAACCCCCTTGTAAGCAAATGTTTTTAGCCCAATTTTTGAATGAAAATAGAAATTTAAAAGTCTGTCATAACATGTTAACTATGCCAATATGAACAGCTGTAGCTGTACAAGTTAGGACTTTACCTTGCACAGAGGAGTCTAATGTTTATATAAAAAAGAATATACTACAGACTAAAACTGCATAGATCAAAACGAAATAAACCTTTGGAAAACAAAACCATGAACATACAAAACCAAGAATAGTTATTTCTGTGCTTGTAAAAGCCACGTGCAAGATATGAGGTGCGAGCAGGTGGACGACCTGGTCTGCCTGGTGGCAGAGCTCAAGGAGGAGGTGGAGAGGTTGAGGGCCATCAGGGAGTGCGAGCGGGAGATAGACTGGTAGAGCAACTCCCTGCAAGGCCTGAAGGAGAGGCACCGGGGTGAGACTCCCCTAATGGGGGTGGATCCCCTGCCCAGTCGCTGTCGGGCAGAGAGAGGGGACCTAGGAGTTGAGGAGGAGTGGAGACAGGTCCCTGCTCGGTGTTGCAGGAAACTCCCCCCACTGCCTGCCCCACCTTCCCAGGTGCCCTTATGCAACAGGTTTGAGGCCCTGGAGCTCGAGAGGGCGGTGGATTAGGGTGTGGCAGAAAAGTTAACCAGGAAGCCCAGGGCCAGGAATTCTGCTCCACGCCTCAAGACTGCTCCCACCAAGAAGGAGAGAAGGGTGATCGTGGTGGGCAACTCCCTTCTCAGAGGAACGGAGGGCCCTATCTGTCGGCCTGACCCCACCCCTAGGGAAGTCTGCTGCCTCCCTGGGGCCAGGGTCAGGGATGTCGCCAGAGAGCTTCCCAACCTGGTTCGCCCCTCTGATTACTACCCGCTACTGATAATCCAGGCTGGCAGTGATAACATTGATGAGAGAAGCCTGAAGGCTATCAAATGGGACTTCAGGGGGCTGGGACGGTTAGTGGACAGAGCGGGAGTACAGGTGGTGGTTTCGTCCATTCCTACATTGGCAGGGAATGGTTCAGAGAGGACACGAAAAGCCCACCTGATAAACACGTGGCTCAGAGGCTGGTGCCAACACAGAAGTTCTGGGTTCTTTGACCACGGGGCACTCTACTCGGCACCTGGCCTGATGGCCGCAGATGGGTCCCAACTGTCCACAAGGGGAAAACAGATCCTGGCCCAGGAGCTGGCAGGGCTCATTGAGAGGGCTTTAAACTAGGTGAGAAGGGGGGCGGGGATGAAACAAAACCTGTTGGAGGTGTGCCAGGGGGAACAGTGGCAAGGCTGAGGGAGAAGGCTAAGGCCCAGCTGAAGTGCATTTACACTAATGCACGCAGCATGGGCAACAAGCAGGAGGAGCTGGAAGCCATTGTACAGCATGCAGGCTATGACTTGGTTGCCATCACGGAAACGTGGTGGGACCGCTCTCATGACTGGAGTGCTGCAATGTCTGGCTATAGGCTCTTCAGAAGGGACAGGCAGCACGGAAGGGGTGGTGGAGTGGCTCTCTATATTAGAGTGTTTTGATGTCACCAAACCTGAGGCTGGGAATGACAAGGTGGAGTCGCTCTGGGTTAGGATCAGTGGAAAGGCCAACAAGGGAAGCATCCTGGTGGGGGTCTGTTATAGACCGCCTAACCAGGATGAGGGGACGGATGAGGAGTTCTACAGGCAGCTGGTGGAAGTTGTGAAATCGTCAGTGCTTGTTCTTGTGGGGGACTTTAACTTCCCAGACATATCCTGGAAACACAACACAGCCCAGAGAAAGCAGTCCAGGAGGTTTCTGGAGAGCATGGAAGACAACTTCCTGACACAGCTGGTTGGCGAGCCTACCAGGGGAGGCGCCCTGCTAGACCTTCTTTTCACTAACAGAGAGGGACTGGTGGGAGACGTGCTGGTCGGGGGCTGTCTTGGGCAGAGTGACCACAAAATGGTAGAGTTCTCGATACTCAGTGAAGTCAGGAAGGGGATCAGTAAAACTGCTGTCTTGGACTTCCGGAGGGCTGACTTTGAGCTGTTCAAGACACTGGTTGGCAGAGTCCCTTGGGAGGCGGTACTGAAAGACAGAGGAGCCCAGGAGGGCTGGGTGCTCTTCAAGAAGGAAATCTTAATGGCTCAGGAGCGGTCTGTCCCCACGTGCCCAAAGACGAGCTGGCGTGGAAGACCAGCCTGGCTGAGCAGAGAGCTGTGGCTCAACCTTAGGAGAAAAAAGAGGGTTTATAATCTTTGGAAAAGAGGGCGGGCCACTCAGGGGGACTACAAGGATGCTGCGAGGCGGTGCAGGGACAAAATCAGAAAGGCCAAAGCTCATCTGGAGCTCAATCTGGCCACTGCTGTTAAAGACAATAAAATATGTTTTTATAAATACATCAGCACAAAAAGGAGGACTAAGGAGAATCTCCACCCTTTACTGGATGTGGGGGGAAACAGTAATCAGAGATGAGGAAAAAGCTGCAGTGCTTAACGCCTTCTTTGCCTCAGTCTTTAACAGCAAAACCAGTTGTTCTCTGGACACCCAGTACCCTGAGCTGGTGGAAGGGGATGGGGAGCAGAATGTGGCCCCCACAATCCACGAGGAAATGGTTGGTGACCTGCTACAGCATTTGGATGTACACAAGTCGATGGGGCCAGATGGGATCCACCCGAGGGTACTGAGAGAACTGGCAGAGGAGCTGGCCAAGCCGCTTTCCATCATTTATCGGCAGTCCTGGCTATCGGGGGAGGTCCCACTTGACTGGCGGCTAGCAAACGTGACGCCCATCTACAAGAAGGGCCGGAGGGTAGACCCAGGGAACTATAGGCCTGTTAGTTTAACATCAGTGCCAGGGAAGCTCATGGAGCAGATTATCTTGGGTGTCATCATGCGGCAGTTGCAGGGCAAGCAGGCGATCAGGCCTAGTCAGCATGGGTTTATGAAGGGCAGGTCCTGCTTGACGAACCTTCTGTGACAAGGTGACATGCTTAGTGGATGAGGGAAAGGCTGTGGATATGGTCTACCTTGACTTCAGTAAGGCATTTGACACCGTTCCCCACAGCATTCTCCTCAGGAAACTGGCTGCTCATGGCTTGGACTGGCATACACTTCATGGGGTTAAGAGCTGGCTGGATGGCCGGGCCCAGAGAGTTGTGGTGAATGGAGTCAAATCCAGTTGGAGGCCGGTCACTAGTGGAGTCCCCCAGGGCTCGGTACTGGGACCAGTCCTCTTTAACATCTTTATCAATGATCTGGACGAGGGGATCGAGTGCACCCTCAGCAAGTTTGCAGACGACACCAAGTCAGGTGCGTGTGTCGATCTGCTCGAGGGTAGGAAGGCTCTGCAGGAGGATCTAGATAGGCTGGACTGATGGGCCGAGGCCAACTGTATGAAGTTCAACAAGGCCAAGTGCCGGGTCCTGCACCTGGGGCCCAACAACCCCAAACAGAGCTACAGGCTGGGAGATGTGTGGTTAGAAAGCTGCCTGGCAGAGAAGGACCTGGGAGTATTGGTTGACAGTCGGCTGAATATGAGCCAGCAGTGTGCTCAGGCGGCCAAGAAGGCCAACAGCATCCTGGCTTGCATAAGAAACAGCATGGCCAGCAGGTCCAGGAAAGTGATTGTCCCCCTGTACTTGGCTCTGGTGAGGCCACACCTCGAGTACTGTGTTCAGTTTTGGGCCCCTCGCTACAAGAAGAATATGGAGGTGCTTGAGCGAGTCCAGAGAAGGGCTACGAAGCTGGTGAAAGGTCTGGAGAACAAGTCTTATGAGGAGCGGCTGAGGGAGCTGGGACTGTTTAGCCTGGAGAAGAGGAGGCTCAGGGGTGACCTTATTGCACTCTACAGGTACCTGAAGGGAAGCTGTAGTGAGGTGGCGGTTGGTCTATTCTCCCACGTGCCTGGTGACAGGACGAGGGGGAATGGGCTAAAGTTGCGCCAGGGGAGGTTTAGGCTGGATATTAGGAAGAACTTCTTTCCTGAATGGGTTATTAGTCACTGGAATCGGCTGCCCAGGGAAGTGGTTGAGTCACCATCCCTGGAGGTCTTTAAAAGACGTTTAGATGTAGAGCTTAGGGATATGGTTTAGTGGAAGATTTGTTAGCATTAGGTCGGAGGTTGGACTCGGTGATCTTGGAGGTCTCTTCCAACCTACACTATTCTGTGATTTTGTGATTCTGTGAAGGATGATCGGAACAGCTCCTGTAAGAAAAACAACTGAACAGAGTAGGTCTCTTCAGGTAGAAAAAGAGCTAAGGGGATTAAAACTGAAAGAGTAAGGGAAATGAGAGAAATAAGCAGCAGTGAAGTAGTTAACCCACTTTGACGTTTTAAATTGGGCTCTTTAAATTGTGCTCTCACCAATTAAACACTTAAACAAATATTCTTTCTTTTGACCTTCAGGTCCTTATTCACCTTTTGTGTCTGATGGAATTTCTGTTTCTCTCAAATCTCTCTAAGGTGATGGAATCACATAATATATACCACAGCAAGATGCATTGTCATCTTAAATTATGAGATCACTAAAATACAGTCTACTCTTCTGCACCTTACCTGCTTAGAAGCTTTCTACTTTCTGAAATTAACAGCAGTTTGTAGATAGCTTGGTGTACTGGCAAAGATTCTTTTTAAAAGAACTCACTCCAAGTGGTAAAGAAAGTACTTGTGCTGAAGATGTGCATGGGGACCAAAACATGAAAAACACCATCTGTGACCTAAACTGCATCTGTTGGTTGGCCACTAAAAGTGAAGGAAGGTTTTGATTTACTAGCCAGACCGTTTTCTCAATTTTCTTGTCAGGAAATATCTTTTAAACTGCAATACAGTTATGACAGCTTGGATAACAGCATTTAGCTATATTCCAGCAGCTTTTAGATTTTACATGCTGTAAGCCTAGGCCTGTCAGAGAGACCTGTGCCAGACACAACACTTCTAAAGTATTTTTTTTCTTGCACTTGACGAATGTGATGTCATCTAGTCACTCAGGATAAGAACTTTAGAGTTTTTCTCCACAGATGTGGTCTTTGAAGTCCCTTCAATATTAATAAACACTGAACTAATGGTTCTTCATCGCTGTTATTTACAAAAACAAACAAACAAACAAACAATAAAAGGAGTTTGAAAAGGAATCATTCAATATCAGTAATACATATTTATTGCCAGGTTATGAAAGATGGATAAGCAAGTTTTCTGCATATTTTTTTTTAATAAGCTTAGTATTTTTTAATAATAGCATATATTTGCTAGTAGATCATAAAATACTAAGTTGAAAAGTAAATGACTCTCTGGTTACCTTAATGAACAGTAGATACATATCTGGCTCTGCTTGTAACACCTGATTTGCAGATGGTTAATTTATTTATTTTTTTTTTTTAATAAAATGGGATCAATTTCAATAGAATAACCAAGTCCCATGAACGTTATCATAAATGTTTATTTACATTTTTTTTATATTCACTCATATGCTTGTATGGGGAAGGATACAGTTTAGCCCATGGACTGCTTCTGTCTTCTCACTTCATGTTACACTGCATGCCTTATGAGAAGTTGAACTTATATTGGCGGGAGGATATGAGTCTCAACAGCAATGACTCATTATCTTCATTCTGTTTTTTTTTGTTGTTGTTTGTTTGTTTTTTTGTTTTTTTTCTACAGCTGTGTATGAGTTTAATGATAAATTAAGTGGATAGAATTCATAACACTGCTGTAAAGTGTATTTTCCATTGATGTAAGTAATTTTATTGGCCCAAATGTCAGGTGAATTTTTATGTGAAATGCTCAGTTTGTATAGAACTAGTGGTGGTGTTGTATCAAGTAATGACTGCCATGTATGGAGGCATAGTAATTTGTCACACAGGAGATCTTTGTACAAGAAATGAATATATATTTTTTCAAGATACCAAATTAAGCGTGTTTCCTGTACAGGTCTGTTTTATATTATAATTTCTTTGGATTTTTGATTTAGGCTTGGATTCATCACACCTACCATAAGCAGTCCAGGAGTCAGGTATTTATTCTAGGCTTGTCACATAAACTCCATTTAGTCTAAGCTATCTTCCATAGTCAACTCCATTGAAGAATATGTTCTCACTTGGCTTGAACATTTACCTTAACATGGATGATTTTACCTTACAAAAGATGAATTACCTTACAGAAGCATTTTTAAGCCATTCAGTAGGTAACATCTTGGATGACCTTGTAATTCTTAATTTGCAATCTTTTTCATGCTGAATATAAATACAAATGGATTCCTGCTCTGTTGACAGGTAAGCATATAGAATTTTATGGTTATGGCTGTTTTTATAGATTTTACCAATTATTGTTGAAAAACAATCTATATTTGATGAAAAATGTATGTGTTACCTGCAGCATAAGCTTTCATGTATCTCATATACCTTTCAGATTTTGAATAGCCCAAGTGTAAAACTGAATGTAATTTTGGATGTTTTCATGACATTACTTGCTACAAGGGAAGCTACCAGTATCCTTTAATAAAGTTTGAAAAAACAAGACAATTTGTTGGTTTCACTAAGTAAAAAATTAGTAGCATTTATATCTCATTCCATCCTGCAGATGGAATAACTGCACCATTTGTTTAACCTTCTGATGTGCAAGGCCCACCTCATTCCTTGCACCTCCAATAACTTGGTCAGCACCATCAGCAATGTCATAACATTTAAAGATTCTTACATTACTCTGCTTGAATATTTTTTGTAGTGGGTTGGACCCTCTGGTGTGTCCAGTTCAATCAGACAACAGTATATTCCCAGGAAAAAAATGTTTTATTAACTTCTGTGGCTAGGAGTTAGCTTAACTATGTATTGTGTGATGTGCCACCTCACTTTTTCTTTTTGCCTCAGAATTTTTTGTTGTTTCATTTCTATAATTTCCAATTTCTTTGTTGGAAGAGAGAGATGCTGTTTGCTCTTCATGATTTTATGTATCTCAGTCTTAATCCCACAAGATTGCTTCTCTTCTTTCTGTCTTCTGTGCTCCTGGTAAGGGGCTTCCTTCAACCAGGGAAGTACAGAACCAGCAGAAAACTCTAGGATTGGTCTCTCATCTCCTGAATGTGCATTTTCAAATTATGGACTTAAAATCAAAGTGTTGATCACTGTGACTCTAATTTCAGAAAAGTATGACACCAGAAAGCTTCACTTTAAGTGATTTTCCATCCACCTACCCCCTTCCTTTCTTTTCCAAAGCAATGTGCACTGAATTGAACAAACCTATTTCCATTATTATTGCAAGGAGTAACTGGTAGGCAATGTGTTATTTAAACCAAAGGACATTTTCAATGAACTCTGTACAAACTGTCCATTAAGAAATTGTATAAAGCAACCTTGACAAAATCAGAAGCTGATAGCTGTGCATGAGACCAGAAGGGTTCTGTAACAATCTGTGGAAGCAAATGTTTGTTTTTTCATGAGTGAGCGCAGTGTCAGGGGAGCTCAACAAGTTTATGAAAATATTCTTCAGTACAGATGACTGAATTCAGTGACCTGAGAAGTACTTTCTGATCCTATATTCCTCTAAGAAAGAATAAAACTTGCTAGGGAAAATATTAATTTAAGTGTGAAAAAAAAAAAAAAAAAAAATCCTAGAACAAGTTTCATAAATTAAACTTCTTGTTCTATATAAGGAATTAATTATAACATTTTCATTTATAGTAATTTCAGTAAGGGAACAGATCTAATGAAGCAAGAGAAAGATTAAGATCTTTGATGAAATGTCAGGTCCAGCTCTCTCCCACTTCAAAATGATAAAGGAATAAAGAAAAGTTTATCACGCTGAAAAATATGCACTGGCAAAAACACTACAGGTTCTGATTTTTCTTTGTATTGTGGTTTATTCACATTCATTCTTTAAGCTTGTAATCCTCAGTCTTTAAGTGTTTTGTAATTTTTTCGTTAAAAAATTGGAGTGTTCTGAGGATTTTTATTTATATGAACACATGGGAAATTTTTTCTCTGAATGTTTCATTGATCAATACCTAGGCTAAGTACAAAGAGTGAATAACCCATGACAGAAATGGAAGACTATTTGATAACACTGGAAGAGAGAAGTATGAACTGTGTCAAGAATTCTTTGTTTAAATTCATAGTTTAAATTCATTCATTGCTGCATGAATTCTTGACCAAACACTCCAGAAAAGTTTATAGTCAAATCTAAGTTCTACTGACTGAATCTACAAAAACATGTAATTACTTAACTCATTTAAAGAAACAGATTACTTCCTTCTAGTCTTCACAGAATTATCCACAAGTAATATATTTCCAGATCTTCAAAGACCTTTTGTCACATAACTTCCTCTGAAATCAGTTCATATCAACAAGATTAAAATAAGTAGCTGCTACCAGTGACTTTGGAATGAATCTTCAAACACATGTTCAGATATAGAAATAACCTAACAAATAAAGACATTAAAATTAAAAAAAAAAAAAAAAGTTAATTTGACAATTTGACTGTGTCATAAATACTAGTAATGAAAAAGATATATGCATAACTAAGAAAAATAGGGATTATTTCAGAGCTAATAAAGAAAACAAAATGCATATTATGGTAGTTCCATTAACTAATTTTCATGGGGAGTTTCCAAATTACGCATTCATTAACTTTCTAAACTATTATTTCAATATTTCAATAAATCTAATGGTTATTATTGAAACATTATACTTTCATGATGTCAAATCAAATGCTCTTTAAATAATTGATTTGAAGGAAGAGGGTGTAAGGAGGTGCTTAAATTGACAACAGGATACATACCTAAAGAATTCTTAATTTGTGACACTCGCGTGTCTCCAGTTAGGGAACTGGTTGGCCATAAATAAATTTCCCTGGTAAAAGAGTGTGCTACAAAAATCTTCATTTCTATTCCCAAAACTCTGATAGCACTTCTAGACTGTTCAAAGGATCATTGTTTTAAACTAAAGACTTGAAAGTTGAAGAGCTTACACTAAGAAGGGTACAACTGGCACGCAAAGTCATCATGTTGGAAGCATATAGCAAGCGCAGCACGGGGGTGATAACAATGGCATAATGCATAAGGGAGATTGGAAGTTTATGGCAAGTTTATGTCCAAGATCAATAGGGTCACATCTTTCACGGCTGTTGCCTTGGAATTTCTCCTCTCCTTCATTTAGCCAATAAATAATCAGAGAAAAGACAGTCTTCAAAATCAAGAATCCTTTTTGTTCAACAGATGACTATTTCAGATATTCATCTAAATATAATTCAGTATCTAACTTGTGACAAGGAAACATCAAAAAAGCTGCTTAAAATGATAAACTATATAGTTATTAACATTATATACTTAGTCACATATATATGCATATAACAGTTGTAAAGGTGCAAAAGAGCGTTTGACAGAAGCTTGGGAATTCTTTTCTGAAGCAAAGGATTATGTCAAAGCCTAGATACACACACACCTTTCTCTACAACTCCCTCAAACTGGATTAATTCATTGAAAGAACCGAGTTCTATAAGGTGCACAGTGCAAAAAGCATTTTGACCTTAAAGTGCCTAGAAAAGAGTTATCAGAACGAAAATAAATCAAACACACAGTTTTTAGGTTGCCAGCTATAAATGCTTTTTCTCTCTGGCAATTTAGATATACCTCAGCTGTCAGGAACCTAGAAAAATACCACCTCCAGTCACTGTCAAGCTCTGTTATTTCAACTGACTGCTGACTTTAGCAGGTTGAAGTTTCAGTTAATTTCCCTTGCAGGAAGGTACACGAGGCTCTTGTTGGTAATGATCCAGTTACTCTGAGACCCACACATGTAAAACATTTAAAATTATTTGTCAGTGATGGGCAAAAATATGCAAAAGATAGATTCTCCTCCTTTGCTTCTCTAAATAAAATCTCTTGCTGATTTGCATCTTCCACATTTCTGAGTATGCATAATCTTTTGATAGGCAAAACATAATCTCTTTTGTCTTGCTAATATATCAACCATCTAATGAAATGTTTAAAAATAATACTTCCAGATGGTTGCAGTGGGAATTTCCTTTCCTCTGTAATACAACATTCTGGCATAGAATATGTCTAACATACTCTAGAAATGCACAAAACTGTCAGATTTACACTCAAGCATAGGTTATAATATGAAGGGTCCTAGTCATGTCACTATAAATAAGTAGGCTGAGGATCTCTTGGAATATGATATTTTTTTATTTTTTTTTTTCCTGTGGGGGAATTCATTAAGGGTTAAGGATTAACTACATATTTTATTATTTGCAGAGACTTGCATGAAGAATTATGCAGAAAACATCAGCTAGTAATTGGATACCGGATGCTCAAACTCCAGAGTTCCTCTTTGTAATTAATATAAACATCCTCAACCAGATACAGCTTGTCAGATATTTTAGGCTTATCTTGTACTTACTCCCCAAGTCTTTTTTTTTTTTTTTTTTTTTTTTAAACACTGGAAAGTTTCATCTTTTACAATACTAATTGTACACATTAAAAAGAAATATTTTCCTAAATCTGTTCATTTTAATACACTCTAATTTTAGACCAATTTAGTTGACCATAATAATATTTTGCTTTGCTTTAAATACATACAGTAGCATAGCATAATTTGTACAACAACATTAAAAAATAAATAAAAAATAGCACTTACTACAGATTAGAATTATGATTTTTTTTTTTCCTTACTTCATAGTACAAAGAAATTTTACAATTGATTTCATGATAATTGAGTTTAAAATGCTGAATGTGATTTAACTGGAACTTAAAATGCTGCACTTGCTGGAATACTTTATTTGTCACTAGGTCTAGGGTTAAAGAATTGACTAATAGACAGTGATGATGATAAATCAGTGTAACAGAGTTAATTTCTTATAGAGTTACACTCAATTTAGTCACTCAGCCCTCAAAATAATGGAATTGCATGGCTAAATTCACCCACTACCGGGAGACCTTAGGGATAAGGGACTTAAGCTACTTTTTCTGAGGGACTATCTAATTGTACTGCAAAATATTTCTAGTTTAAAGCCATTACTCTTTCTCCTATAGCTACACCCCTTGACAAAAAGTCCCTTCCCAGATTTCCTCTAGGCCCCCGTTAGGTACTGGAAGACCACTATAAGATCTCCCCAGAGTCATCTCTTCTCCAAGCTGAACAACCACAGCTTCTTCAGCCCGTCTTCATAGCAGAGGTGCCCCAGCCCTCTGATTATCTTCATGGCCATCCTCTAGATGCGTTTCCATTGTCTAAATGAGAAATGTTCTCATGAGTCAAAAAAAATATGTATATTTTATTTTCTGGCAATCACAGTAACTGAATGAAAATGAGCCATAAAACTTCATGATGATGTCTCTTGAACTCCCTGTCAGGACAGATGTACGTACCTATTTATATGTCATATCCAGTTTATCTTTTTAGGTCTCATTTAAAAAAAAAAAAAAAAAAAATCCTACACTTTCAGTAGTTAGTTCCACTGTCAGATGCTTGTTTTATGTGCTATCTATTTCTATTCATATTAGTGAAAGATTTTCATAACAGAGTTGTGAGCAACCCAAAATAATCTCTTTCTTCATGCCCCTTCATAAGTAAACCCAATCTACACCCAGCTTTGACTACGCAGAAAGCAGGTCAGCATTTGGAAAGCTCTAACCAGGCTATGATATAGCAGTGCTCTTCAGGGGACCAGCACAGAGGGTGGTATTTATTTATTTAAAAAGTAAAATAAGTGTGTATAATATTCCCCTCAGGTGGACAGCTACAGCAGGTATGGTAGATTGCAAGTGAACAGCCACTTCTTTAACTGAAGAGGAAATACACATCCTTACTAGTTTAAGTTCTCTATATGTACAGCTAGTAAAAAACATGATGTAGTGGTTGAACAATTGGGTGATGGGTTGAACTAACGTTTATAGTAAATGGAGTTACATGAGGCTGGTGGCCAGTCACTAGTGGGGTTCCACAGGGCTCCATTTTAGGGCCAGTTCTCCATTTTTTCATAAATGGCTTGGATTCAGGACTTGAAGGTTTAATAAGGAAGTCTGTAGATGATACTAAATTTGGAGGAGCTGTTGACTCCATGGAGGGTAGAAAGATCTCTAACATCTATGTTGAGGGTAGAGAGGATAGAGGCCTTGCAGAGAGATCACGACTAATTAGAGGGCTGGGCAATCACCAACAATATGAAGTTTGACAAGAGCAAGTACTAGATTCTATACCTGGAATGGGGCAGACATAGATATATAGACAGACTGGGGGATGAGAAGCTGGCAAGCAGCCCTGCAGAAAGGCATCTGGGGGTTCTGGTCGATGGCAAGCTGAATCTGAGTCACCAGTGTGCTCTGGCAGCCAAAAGGGCTGACTATATCCTGGGGGGCTTCAGGCACAGCACAGCTAGCTGATCAAGGGAAATTACTGTCCTCTGCTCTGTGCTGGTGCAGCCTTGAGTACTGTGTGCAGTTTTGGGCACTACAGTATAAAAAGGATATAAGACTATTGGAGAGCATTCAAAGGAGGGCTACAAAGATGGTGAAGGGTCTAGAGAGCATGACGTATGAGGAGCAGCTTGGTTTGTTCAGCCTAGAGAAGAGGAGACTGAGAGGAGGCCTAGACTAGGCCTACAGGTCTAGGTCTCTGCAAAGGGAAGGCCTACTAGGCAAAGGGAGCAGAGAGGCAGGAGCTGATCTCTCTGGTAACCAGTGGTAGGAACTGAGAGAACAGCATGACACTGTGAAAGGGGACATTCAGGTTAGATATTAGGAAAAGGTTCTACAGTGAGAGGGTGGTCAGGCACTGGAACAGGCTCCCTGGGAAAGTAGTCACTGCAGCAAGCCTGCTGAAGTTCAAAATGTGTTTGGACAACACTCTCAGACATATGGTTTGATTTTGGAGTTGTCCTGTGCGAAACCAGAAGATATTCAGTCTTTCTGTGATTCAGTCTTTCTTTCAGCCTCACAGACTGAAATGTGTCTTATGCAGCCGCATGCACTCAATAGGAATTTTTTTTTGTTAACAAAATCTGAAATGTCTTAGCACTTTTTCATGTATATATTAAATTACATAGGAGGTTTCTTTGTGTAGTTAACACAAAGTTAACTACAATGGATTTGGTAGTGATGGTCTAATTATAGTTTTTCATAAGCATGCATATAAAGTTTATTTTGAAAGATCTCAGTGCATGATTTCTCATGTATTTTTAATATATTTTATAAATGAAAAAGACAAGAAATATTTCTAAATTATAATGAGAAATACATCTCTGCCATAGTGAATTTCACTGATCAGTGTTTCCTTCTGGTGTCTTAATTTAAAATAGTAAAATAAGCAGATGTAAATATCAAACACGTGCCAGACACCATTAATCTTGATTGATACAAGGTAAAATTGTATCATTTGCATTACTATTACTTAATCCCCAGACTTTAGATTTCAATCTGCATTCTTTCACTTTTGACAGGCAGGTTATAGAGAAGACTGTCTTTCTCCAGCATTTCTTAAATGCCTCTAGTCATGATTTAATTACCATCACTCCTATTTTCCTTTGGTTCCTAATCTAAAACATCAACCTTGGAAATCAATGATCAGTGCTTTAGAAAAAGCTATCAGCTCCGTTATGAGAAATTCTAACTCCACCAAGGCTAACATACTCTCAAGCACTAGTCTGCAAGAAAATGCCCCAATAGATACATAATAATAATAATGTGCTTTCAGTAGCCCATTAAGAAGCACAAAGCTGAAACATCATATTTCACCCATATTCAGGAATCTGAACAACAACATGTATTTGCACACAGCATCCATTATAATTCCACCCACAGACAGATCTTAATAAAACAAACACTGTCATGGTAGACTTGTCACGTCACCTGTCTGGAAGGTTTTTAAAATTCACCTACCCTTGCCAGGTTATATTGTCTTTACTCAGAAAACTTAATCCCAGCTCAGAATAAATAAATAAATGTTTACAAATAGTCCTTTACTCAACAAATCTAGTTGAAATTCTCTTTCTTTACCACTATAGGAAAGTTTTTCTTTTAAAAATAGACTACATTATATGTAATAGGCTTGTTGCTGGCTGTGCCCATCAGCCAAAGAGGGACTGCAGTTTGTTAAAGTGCACTGGTATAATGTTCTCCCTATTAACAGAAACAAAACAGCAGAAAAGTACATTTGGAAAAAAAATAAAGGCAGGTTTGCTGTCATTTTCAGAGTGGAAACTCTGTAAACTGATAGCCCCAATCATTACTACAGCATCTACCACTGAACATTTATTTAAGTTGCAGATAAATTTATCCAACATCAAAGCTGAATACTTCATGTTGCCTGAATTCAGTACCTGCTGATAATACTGAAGCATCAGTACTGCCCAGGAGAGCCATTCAAATTCTAAGAAATATTTGAAGATTTTTAAAAGATTTATTCCTTTATTCCTTATATCCTGAAAATAAGCAAATTTTCATCTCATAATAAAGACAGCTCTCATTTTTTTTTTTTTTCAAAAGTATAGGTAGTGCTATATAGTCAACCTAAAACAAATATGATATGAAATGGAAGCTATTCACACGTGGGTGGACTTTGTAAGAAATTTTGTGTTGGAAAATATGTCTTTGTCTTGTTGTGAAGGGGTATCAGATCTAGAGGTATTGGTCTTATTTGGTGCACTCAGTAGCAAAGGATGTACCAAGCAGCAGTCTAGATGATCTGAAAGCATAAGATGTGGCAAAACTTTGATGATCAGATGTGGCAAAACTTTGTCAGACCTGACACTTCTCTTATTAAGAGTAAAACATACAAGCCTATTTGTCCTGGCATATGCAGATGAATTTATTCATATTGATGAACTCAAAGGGTCTAGTTGTATGCATCAGCAATAAAAATTGGGGCAGCATAGTAAAATGCTTATGCCAGGGCAATGTAACTACAATTTCTCAAATTAGCATTCATGTATATCAAAATATCCTACCTCACATATTTTCTGTTGTCTCAGGAAGTGATTAAAGAAAATACACAATGGTTTGTATTTTCCATTAAGTACTAGGTAACAAATTTAACATTTCTTTTCTTTGTATATAATCATGTTGTATACAGAAAGTCCAAGTGTCATGAGATAATACTATGACATTCAGCAAGTTTTATTGCTTTTCTATATTTAAACACTTTTTAGTTATGATAATGAATAGAACAACATTGTATGAAAACTACATTATATACATTGTATGAAAACTACAATATAGAATTTTTCTATATTGTAGTTTTTGTACTAGAACATAGAAAATGGCAGACTGCTTCAAAAAATTAGCCATGTCATTTGACTTCTTTTGATTGACTTCAGAGTTGTTACATTCTCATCTAATCTATGAAAGGTACCATAATAGTTCTTAACTTGTCACTATTTCTTAGTTGTTCATTTGCTTCTCTACATTTAATGCAGAGAAATCCAAATTCTGTAGTCTATTTATTCCAAGATAAATCATCACATTTCACAACTGAAGAACTATTAAAGAACAAGTATTTTATTGGAAGCATGTTATTAAAACTAATTTTGGTAGCGTCACTAAACATACTTTTTTAAAAAAATATTTTTTTATATATAAATATTTTATTTCTTCAATTGACAGGTACTAGTAGATTACTCCAGTTTAACCTGATGGCTTCACTGCCTCTAGGTGACTGCATTCTGACATTTAGAATGCTGAGACTTTCTTTGCCATTTCATAAATCAGCCCACATATTTACATAGCAATCCAGATAAATGTCTCAAACACCAAATCCTCAAAAGAGTTTAGGTATTGGTAGCCCATTTTTCAGAATTATAGCCTTTAGTGGTCATTTGTAAATATGCAATTTTGAAGAGTCAATAATATTATAAATGATATTCTCTTTCACCCAGAAGAGTAATTTTAATCCTCTTTCAAATATTAAGGTCAAAAAAAAAATCAGTGCTGTTTTTATTTTGTTTACTTTAGGCATCTACAACTATTTCTAGTTATGGTAAGTGTGCTATATTCCTATTGAGAAATTGGTATTTAGTGTATATTTCAAGAATTTTAGTCCAATGGGGGCTATTTCATAGTTTTCAGATGGTACACAACTAACCACTAAACTAACTGCCATTAAAGACATCAACAGTATCATCTGACTTAACATTCTTTACTATACAGAAAATAACTCTGAGTACACTATCAGAAAATGTTTGTCTTTCTCTGGTTTCCAAAAGAAAGACTTTAAGATTGGTGTCTGTCTTTCCATCTTCAGCTCCAAACTTTTAATCCTACTCAATTTTTCATCTCATCTCAACCAATTCAAAGACAGAACATAGTCTCAAAAAGATATATTTTTCCAAAAGTTTTTAATGAAAATTCTATGAATAAGAAAGGAGAGATCAAATTCATGCTTTCACAGAGAAAAAGTCAGGCAGAACTGTTTGATATTATACACACAGTTCAGCATCAGCTGGCTGACCAAATAGTGTGAACCTACTTGCCAATCATTTAAGATGCATATAGTTTAAGATTAGCTGCCATATGTGCTACTTCTTGCACACAAAACTTAGCATTGCAACTTAGCAAAACTGCACTGTGTAAGGAAAGTATTCAAATCTATAAAAAAGAGGATATCAGTTGTCATACTGTTTTCAGAGCAAACTTGTTCAGTTATTACTCTTACTATACTTTTTCTTTTGAGAGAGGGAACTAATACTTAAGTTCCTCTATCATAACTGTAGATTATTATATAATATTAAAAAATAAAAATCCATTTACTGATACTTTGATATTTTTATGCTGCAGTCAATTGAGAGTTTGCTGATACAGGTGTCAATTACTCTGTCACTGTAATGGCATAAGGTAATAAATGCAATGTATTATACTGAATTCAGAAGAAGGCTGATAATTACTTGCCATCACATTACGTAAGCTTACGAATCAGTGATTTTGAGCTAGATACATAGGTGTTTCAACATTTGTATTCAGGTACCACAAAATCCCTGTGGACCTCAGAATTCAGAGTCTCAAGATTTCAATATTACTACTTTATATATAAAAAATTGTTTGAAAATTATTTTGTAATAGGTAAGAGAAGTATTTATTTTTTTCCCCTTACTAAGAATACACACTGCTTCCTGAGCACCTTTGAATTGCATAGTTCATCATGTCAACTGTTGCAATTCTCACTCAAAGATAAACTTTGAGTTTTTACTACCATTTTCTTGATAGGCATCAAGAACAAGCTTGAGATAGTTCCACTGAGGGACATATAAAGAAGAATCTGGTTTTAGACATATTATCCTAGTAAAATAATCTTAGGGAAAAGTAGAAAAAATATATAAGCATAATTACAGATAATGATCCTACCAACCTGTCAGCATTAATATTAACCTCTTCACTACACTAGTTATTTTCCCATAACAGTAAAGTTTGTGTTTGCAGACATTCACATATCTGACTGGTACTTTTCTATTTTCTCTTCAGCAAATCTGCTATGACATAACCTGTGTGATGTGTGAATAGAAAGCCTAACTGATGGAAAACCAGAGTTTTCCATAGCACCTCCCAGCACTAATTTCTGCTTATTGAGACAGGAAAAATTCAGTTGGGCTGAACAAGAAAAGAGACTGAGTTTTGACTTTCCATTGGTCTATATCAAAGATATATACATATATATATACACACACACACACACACACAGAGAGAAGCCAACTTGAGTGACTTTAATCATATAAAGAATGAGAAGAGAATATGTAACCTGCGGCCTCAGTTCTTTCCACAGAATAACTGAGCTTGGAAGAGACCTCTGGAGATCATCTAGTCTCATCCCCCTGCTCAGAACAGGGCCAACTACAGCAAAATGCTGCTCAGCATTGACCAGTTTGTTTTTGACTACCTCAACACATGGAGACTCCACCAACACTCTCATCAAGTTGTTCATGTTTGATCACCGTCAGAGTTAAAAAGTTGTTCTTTATATTTAAAGAAATTTTTCTGTATTTCATTTTGTGGCCATTGCTTCTTGGGCCATCCCCCCAACACCTCTGAGAAGAGCCTGGGTATGTCTTTATTCAAGATTCTCATAACCCTTCTCTTTTCCATGTTAGACAGACTCAGCTCTCTCAGACTCTTTAACACCATATTCTCCAAGCTCTTAATCATCTCTGTGGCCCTTTAATGAACTTTCTTGAGCATGTTTATGTCTCCCATAATTCTGTACACAGCACTCCATATGTGATGTCACCAGACCCTAGTAGAGATGAAAAACAACCTCCCTCAAGTTGCTGTTGATGATCTTCCTAATGCAGGCCAGGATGCTGTTGACCTTCTTAGCTTCAAGGGTGCATTTCTGGCTCATGGTCAACTTGTTCAGGAGGACACAGGTCCAAATCTACAAAGCTGCTTTCCAGACTGTCAGACCCCAGCCTGTACTGTTGCATGGGTTTATTCCTCCTCAAGTACAGGACTTTTTGCCTCTCCTGTTGCTGAACTTTTTGATGTTCTTGTTGGCTCATTTCTCAAGCCAAAGATCAAAGATTCTGTGAATAGCAGCACAATCATCTATTATATCAGGCACTCCTCCCATTTTATTATCTGAAAATCTGGTGGTGGTGTACTCTGTATCATCATCAGGGGCATTAACAAAATATCTTTGGGCCCAAAATCAAACCCTGGGATACACCGCTTGGTGACTTAAGTACAGTCCGTGCCACTGATCTCAATTCTTTGAGGCCAGCAGTTCAGCCAGTTCCAATACACACCATTGTCAATTTATCTAATTCATACTTCATCAGTTTGTTAATGAGGGTGTTACCAGTTTTGAAAGCCTCACTGAAGACACAGAACATCCACTGTTTACTTAAAATAGTAACTGCATCATAGGAGATGTTTGTTTTGGTCAAGCCTGACTCCCTTTTTGTAAGTTTAATCTGATGACACCCAATCAGCTTTCAATTCTTAAAGTTTTGAAATGACTTCCAGGATTATTTGCTCCATCACCTTCCCAGGGTTTCATGTGAGGCTGACCAGCCTCTTCTTCCTCCAATCCCCAGAGAAGGTAACAAGTACCTTGGCGTCTTCCATGTCTTTTGTCATTAGAACACTTGCCCCATTTAGCAGTATATTCATATTTATCTAGTCTTCTTTTTACTGTTGATATTACCACAGAAGTTCCCCTTGCTTTTTTCCATATTACTTCCCAGCCTTATCTCCAGTTGGTCTGGATCACTCAACTCTACTTCCATCTCTCGTATGGTTCCTTTTATATCTGACTTTTGTCATGCATGCAGGCTTCCTGACACCCTTGCTTGAAATCCTACACATACGCAAGGATTATTCTTGAGCTCAGAGGAAGAAACCAATGGAAGTGAACCCACTCTCCTGGACCATAATCTCTGCAGGACTGTATCCTACAGCTCCCCAGCAAGCTAGATCAGAATCTGTTGTCCTGAAGCCAGGGTTGTGATCCTACCTGTTGGCCTTATTTCCCCTCAGAATTTTGCATTTCACCATAATCACTGCATTCTGCATTCTCAAAATCACTGTAGCCAGGGTTGCTTGAAGATTTCACAATTTCACTACCACCTCCCTTCAACTCAGTAATCTTATGACAGTTGGCTAAAATCATATTTTGGTTAAAAAAACTCATTATTCATATATTAAAGAAAATAAATTTCCCAATATTCCTTTGCAATTTAATTATTGCTCAAGTAGTTCACCAATTGCAGACCTATTTTACTAAACCTACCATAAAGAACATGTTCAAGTCTGCAGCATGAGTTAGATTCGTATGCAAGCAGTTTGATATTTAGTAACTGCAGTCATTCCAAGATAATCAATAATGTAAAATAATTAATCTCCTGCCTCACTCCAACTCTCTGTGCACCTAGCCAATAAATGCAGTGCATATCAGTGGGCTTTTTCTTAGTCATACTTTATGAACCAATCATCCAAATGAATTTGCAGATCCAACATCTAAATCTCTTTAAAAATACTTCATTGGAGCATAAAATAAAAATAAAATTAGTTTGTAATTGCAATTTTGTGTTTTTTTTTGTTTGTTTTAATACCTGAGCATCAGAAATTAATAAAATGTAACCACTACTTATTTGCATACTCTTATGACAATACAAGAAAAACTGGCTACAAGAGGCACATATAGTAGTTAGACAGCAGAAAAATATATATATTTGTAAGCAATAGTTCCACAATCCCTTATTGTAACATGAATTTTAAAAGGTAGATAACATTTCCTTGAGGTAATAAATATGAATATTACTACAGTCATATAATATTCAGCTCTGAAACTTCAGAGATTTACCCATTCTGCAGAGATGGGCTGCTATATTAAATTTACAATATCAAAACTGTCTAAAGTCCCCAATCTGTATAAAAATTAGCTTCGTGATTAAACGTTTATTCTTCCTTCTCCTCTATCCTGAGGCATACCCAAATAACTGTACCTCATCTCAAGTGACATTGAGACCTCAAGCAGAGGCAAAACAGTTTGCCTAAAGCAGAAACTGATGAAGATTTAAAATTCAAAGCCTGAAGTATTAAAAAAAAAGTCTCTAGAAATGCAGTTGCTGTTTAGAAATTCAGCATCCAGACTGCACTGGCATAATAACAGACTTTTTCTTTTCTTCCCTTAGTGTTTCAAGATACTGAATCCACACAGTACAATATACTAGGAGTGTACAGCCATGGCACCACTCCTGTGTTTGTGCCTGTCTCCAACCAGTAGACACATACAAAGGCTACCCCAACAAAGGAAGAGAGCTGTGATTGTAAGTTCAGTGCACTCACCTTTTCTTCCTTTCATGCCAACAGCATGAAAGACACAATATGGGGTGGCTGGATAGGTGAATGATGAAAACAAGCACCCATCTTCTCTTTTATGCATCTCCAACACATCAACATACCTAAATACAAAAGTAAAAGTCAAGATGATAGGACTAAATTCCAGAGCTTAGCCTAGGTCTTTATCTTCTGTAAATAAAAGACATGTGAGAACACTGTCCAGGAAGGACTAATTTATTTTGTCTTGGACAATCATTAAAAAAAAAGTTAGTGGATTTTTTTTTTTTTTAAGAAAGATTGCGGCCCTTTGTTTTAGCCTTTTTAAATGAAGACTTAAGATATCAAAGATGACAAAAATAATATGCTTAAAGAACAGCAATGGAAAGCGTGATCAGTACACGCATTCTACTCTCCTACACTAACATTTCTCTAAACATTTTAAAGTAAAAGCAGACTGAAAGCCACTTTAAAGCAGGTCTTTCTCTGCCAGAAGAAACAAAAAGAACACACAACACCGTGTAACAGATACTTTGCCAGAGTCAGAGAACACTCTTCAAATGGTGAATTCTGCTTCCAGTCTGAAATCCCTTATATACCTGAGCAAAGTCTAAGTGAGTGAAATAAAATCTGCTGCTTTCATATGTATCAGCTGGGGTCATCTCTTATCCCTGCCAACCACAATTCACTCTTTGAAGTTCATTAAGCTTTAACTAAATGGCATTCCATAAAATGCCTAGGGTTTTCAAAGTATGCCTAGCTCAGACTGCATTAGGCAGTAAAGTCTTATATATTTCCACATGCCACATTACTACCATTCATTTTCATTACCACTGATAAACACAAAGATAACCAAACATAAATCCAAGCTCCTGCTGCCAGCCCTTCCCTTAATTAAGTACCTAAACTAAGAGTGAAACATCCTTGACATTTCAACCACTTGCTATCAACCTTCTCTCTCTCCCCCTTCGAAACCACTTAAAAAGTCAATAAATAAATAAAAATGAAAAAACAAACAAACAAACAAAAAAGAGGGGGGTGCAAAAGAGGGTGGAAGCATGAAGCTTCATTATTCCATTTTATATCCTGCTAACTCCAGTCAGCTATTTTTTGATTGGTGAGCTGAGGGTTCCCTAGCAACAGGTTAATTGATTGCAGCTCTAAATCCACCTCTTTCCACTCTCCCCTCCTATTCCTCACTTACGTACACATCTGCTAGGTAAAAGACAGAAAGACAGCAAATAGAAATCTAAGGAACAAAGGGGGTAGGGGGGAAACAGGGAGAGGGATGTGATAGCATTTTATTTGAGAACGGTTTCAAATTTCAGGAGAAAAAAAAAAAAAAGAGAGAGGGAGAGAAAGCGGTGTTAGAGGATTAAAAATGGATTGAAGATTATTTTAGCATATACTTTGTTCATACTATATAATGCTACTCTTTTAAGGCAGAGATCTTTTTTATTATTATTTACTCTTGTGTTAATTAAAATTGATTAATTCCAATATTATATATATGAAAAAAAAATACAAATCTTTTAGAGTTGAAACACATAATGGAAAAAGGAAACTTACAAACAGAAGTTTCAATATTGTTCATAAAGCAGGTCTAAGAACTACCTTTCATTTATATATCAGTAATTATTTTGTGATTAACCATTTATTATTTAAGAACTGGGAACATTCCATTTGTTTTGGAACTAGCTATTCAGTTTAAATGCAATGTCAAAGGGACTTATTTTCAGTACTAAAACTGGAAATGAATATGAAAAAAAAGAGCCCAGGTAGGATTCCAGGCCCTAAATCAGAGCTGAAAGCCCCGCTGAACTCAAATTCTCTAGGCACTGCAGTTTCTGACTTAAGCACTTCCAAAGCCTAGCACAGCTAAGCATCAAGTGATAGTTTTAAATAAATTGGAGGGGACTTAAGTAAAGATGGGCAGTGAGCATAAATTTGAGGGTGAAAAGAAGAAAATGGGATTACTGGGGAAGAGGAAAACAGCTCTAAGAAGGAAAAGCATTGCCTCTCTCATTCTGGATGCACTGTAACTACATGATTTGAGAACTTTGTGATTTCTCCTAGTGGGGGCTGGGGAGAGGAAGAGTGAAATGTCATTTTGCAGGTCATGAGAAGGTGAGACCAACATATGACATTCTCTTATGCATTTTTCATCTGTATGCTCATCTGACTCCTCTCCTTTCTCCTTCCGGTGACAGATCTTTTCTCCTGTTATTATTCAAAGCATGAAAACCTACATCTGCCACAACCATTATAGTGTTGTGTTTTGGGTAGAATTGGAAGTTCTTTATCTTTTTTGTTGAAGCTGTTTGAGCATTTTCAGTCTGCAGAAAAGTACAGGGACTCACTGAGCCAGGAAGAACAGGCATGACTGTGCTAAAGGTTTCAACAGAGATGAGCAGAGGTGGATTCTCTTCTCTTGCCTTACAGTTAGCTCAACATTTTATTGAACAATTTTTTGTCCACCTAAAATGTATAAACAGGCATGGGAACGTGGAAATTGCTTCCCCTCACTTGTATCTATACCTATTAAGCTCCAAGTCAGGCAGTGCATATTGAATGTCTGTTTACCTGATCAGTGCATCATCACCAGTTACTACATTTCTCTCTGAAGCACTTACATACCTATAGAAAAATTAGAAATATAATTCTCTAATGAAGAATAGATTTTGAAAATTTTGGCTTGGTGGGATCTAACATTTAAGAGCCTTAATGTCCTTAAAATAATAAGTTCTGAAATACTCTGGAAGAAATTTGCAGCTTTGTAAAATTAATTTGTGAAATCTACTCTGCTGTTTTTAATTGTCTGGAGAACTACTAGTCAAGGGCATTTGTTTTGAAAGCCTGTTCAGCCATCACAAGTGAAAAATATTTAACTGGAGATTTTTTTTCCACATGTGAGAAATGTATGGAAAATGTCAACATGATGACTTGATAATGCTCAGCATCTGAAAATCATTCAGTAATGTTTTCATTCTTATTTCAGGCATGTTTTTATAAATCTCTGTCTCCTAACTGCAGCTTTCTCAGATTCTTTCTCTATTTTTATTAATTAAGCAGACAGCATTTTAAATAATGTCAGTGATACTCACTGGATGTGACATTAAAGTGACTTGGATACTTGTTCTCTTCTTTTTTAAAAAGTGTATTTCCTGTGGGAATTTGTTGAATGATCTCTGAAGTAAACCTTGGAAACATGAATCATAAAATTATTTTTAAACATTTATTTTAGCAGCTTGGAAGAGAAGAGCATACTACAATCATGTTGTACCAAACAGCTATAAATGATATACTCAAGATATATTCAAATAATAAAGTAATAGTCAAAAATGTATTTGATGTATATTGTATGTGTATATTTTAGCATGAAAGACAAACTTTTTAGTATAGGTATAACTAAAAAGGATCCTATATAGGTTTCTTAGCTTAATCTAAATATATAAGTTATATATATGAGGGAGAAAGAATAGCTAGACATATCACTTTCCATTTCACCCAGCAAAATGGAGAGCTTATCTTCAAACTGTCCTCATTATAAAAAACACCTTTTTTATTCTAGCACAATGCTGAACACAAAGCTATTCATTTTTATTGCCGTCAATTTTGCAAACTGAAAACACAATATCATTATAACAAGCAGAAGTGGAATTCCATTTTTTTTTCAAAAAAAAAAAAAAAAAAGAGTATTGATTTAAATGTTTATGTTCCATACTTTGGCATTTTGCAGTCTGAGAAACATTTTCCCAAAAGTTTATTTGCATTTGCAAGGAAATTTGGAGCAGAATGTAAGAACATCAAATTCATAGAACTCCATAAATTTCTCTAAGGAAGAAAGAATTCCTCCATTGTCATGTATAGTATCTGAAGGTATTGCAGCTGACCATCAAGTCTAACCCTAAGCATCTGTGCCAAATTGGATGAGCATACACAACCTCTAATTATTATTTACCACAAAAATGGCCTCACAAGCGCCAAAAATAATAACCTTGACTGTTATCACATTTCTCACACACACGGAGAAATTTGATTATTTCTCCCTCACCTCCACCCCCAAGAGCATCACCCTGTCAATCAGACAAGTTCAGGTGTCCTGAAGTCCAAGAGTTTTTCAACCTGTATAGCAGCCTATCCATCGACTTCCCATTTTGTATCAGTGAAATTAATTTCTCATTCCTAAATACACAGTTATACTTTTCACAATCAAATTTTATCTACATGATTTTGAACTTTTTTTTTTTTAAGTTTAGTTTAAGCCTGTTTTCCAAAGTGTTTACAACACTTTTGAATGGGATGTCATTACAGACTGTATGACAGAACTTTAGTCCATACCTTTTATCTCTTATGAATATATTACTATTAATGCATGTGAGACTCAAGACAAAATCCTCAGGATTGGAATGTCAAACATGTGATAAAGGATATTTAAATAAATGAAAACAAGGGCATTCTTCCTCCTAGGTGAGTACCCTAATCACTGCACTATTATGCTAGTCATGAACTATATTCTATCCCTCTAGTCCAATAAATCTTGTAACTATTTCATGCAAAGTACAAGACTGCCAACTGAAGAAATTAATCATGAGCCACACAGAGATGGAACATTTTAGAGAAATAATCTGTGGTTTTTGTTGTATAAATGGTTAATTCCTGCTGATTTGGAATGCTTGCAAACCTGCCATGTAACTATTTCAATTATTTTAAACCACACTGCTGTTGGAAATTTCATTGATATTTGCCTGATTATTGTCATCTTCTGTTTCCATTTTTGCTAGAACTTTAATCCAAATGGTCCATCTGGCATTCTCTCTCGCTTGTCATTTTATAATTTGTAAAAATGAAGTATATTTTAAAATTCTAAATCATCAGTTTTGTCTTCTCACATAAGAACTGAACATAAGAACTCAAAAGCCTTTACAGAATATTTTATGAAAAAAAAAAAAAAATCTTTAAATCTAAGATCTGCATCTGTACTCTATTTCAGTATCTTACTGGCTGCCTACTGATTATAATAGCCAGGGAGAAGCAGTGTACTGAGCTAGAACATAAATGGAAGATTTACAAAATTATCTATAAATTTTCAAATAGTATAGGGGATTTAGCCACACATTTTCCATTGGAATTAACATGTGTATTGTGTGTAGGAGAGAAAGAGATTTGGAGACAGATAAAATGTTTCAGATCTTTCTTTGTATGGTCTGCTGTTTGCCTTGTGACTGTTTAAAAAAAAAAAAAAAAATAGTAACTGCAGAACATGTTCAACAGACTGACGAACACCTCCATGAGCACAATCAACATGAGCTGAGAGGGACTCACTTTACTTCATGAATACATTTACATTATGTCATGTGAAATTACTGAGCAGCTGTTAGAGAAAAAAGAAAACATGATCAGTATTCTTGCAGAGGGACTTACTGAGGGCCAATCATCAAACACACATGGCAAATAGAAATGGCAGTCTGTAAAGGTGATAAGCAATCAAGTACAGACAAAAGTGAGACAACGTGACCTTACATTCAGCATGAGCACTAAATTAACATATCTGTGCAGTGTACTAGAAAATTAAGAGGACAACAAGGACAAAGCAACTTTAAGCCCAGCCGTGGCTGCACAAATCTGAACTATCTAATCTAGTCTAATTATTGTCTATTTTACATCCAACATCCCAAACCTTAGCCACCCAATCTTTTTGCCAGCAGTTCACAACTAGGTTTGCAGAGCTGACCTGCACTGATTAAGCGAGGCATATTTCATATTCTGTGGGACACAGTTTAATCTAAAGCAGGGCAATCTGAAGACAGACAAGTGACTTGGACAATGGACTCGATTAATTTGTCTTCATCCATTATGCGGCACTCATTTTTTCTCAGCAGAAGTCACTTCCCTCTGACCTGTAAGAGAGCCTTGTTAGGCAAATCAAAAGACTAAACACAGAAGACAAAGTTATTCAGGTAAACAATTCTTGTGCTCTGGGCCTGCACCTCCACTGGGAACATAGAACAGCAGCCCTTATGTATGAGGGATGTGCCTGGGAGGGCTCTCAGAAACTTGCTTTAAACTCTTCCACGAATTAAAAGACTCATTTGAGGTGACTCTTCCTGTTTCAGAGGAAGTTTAGTACTTCTTGAATTTATAAAAAATTATCCCATATGAATATAAGTTATCACTAGGATTCTTTAAAATAACATTTGAAGAGCTTACCTTTTGACTTTGGATCTAGCACACTACAACAGGTAGTAACTACACAAAGCAGACCAATCCCTATGGATACTGCCTTCAGAGGTCTTTATCCCTTACTATTTTAAATAGCATTCTGAATATGCATGATTAGACTAGTATACTTGGTATGCAAATTAAAATGAATATTTCTTACAGATGAGCCCTACAATTTTTGCTTGCCCAAGATTTCTGCTTTATTACTTAGAGGAGGTCAGGAGAGATACTTCTTTTGAAAAGGAAATATTAAGTTATTATATTCAGTAACCTTTCATCTGTTTCCCTGGAAATATATATGCTTCTAACTCGCAAGGTTTATCACAGACACATCTTTAATTTGGTAATTTTTTAATTTTTATATTTTTTAATGAGGACAGGACATTAAGATTATCTGCAGTCTTTAAGGAAATACAAAGAAGTCCTGAAATCATAAAAAATACAGCTGTAAATTCTATTTAAATCTTATAGGACATATATGTTATGATAACATTTATTATTGCTAGCATTGCGCAGCAATATAATATAAAGTGGGAAAAAATATATATATATCCAGCATAAAAACTGTAATGTATTTCCAGGTTTAGGTAATTGCAGATTTCCATACAGAAATCGAATATTAGGAGGAAATGAGACAACAGTCACTTCTCTCGATTTCTGTGTGTCCTAAACATTTCCACATATGCACTGGCTGATTAGGGCCCCAGACTGTGCAGATGCAAAGTGTGTCTGACAGGCTTAGGACGTTTCACACTCATGGCACATATGCTAGTTCATACATTCTTACATATTTGTTCAGGAACACTTGAACTAGTGGGAACACTAACTCCCCTCTCTGCCAAAAATGATATTAAGAGTCAAAAACAAATTACCAAATTTATGGTTTATTAGAAAAGTCTTACAAGCCTATTTGGACAATGTAGAGCCTTTCTGCCATGTATATTAAACAAGGGTAAAAAGTGAATAGTAAGCCAAAATAGGAAATGGAAAGGAAAATGCTCCTGCAGTGGTAAGAGCTTGCTGAAGTCTTTGGTCAGGAACTCAGCACAGGCCACTCAAGGAAACTCCATTTATTTTAATGGAAGTACATGAGTTCATACAAGTGAGCAGGTATCCTCAAATTAGCCTTTTTTACTGGTAATAATTTGCTCTTTTATTTATCCACATTTTCTTTTTTTTCTGTGAATTCTTATGAATAAGAAACAAATTCACAAAAGCATTGATGCTGCTGCTCAGGATGTCAGGTCCCTAATGTAATGTGCGCTAACAGGTAATATTTGTTCACATTTGCACTGGAATGCAAAGAAAAAGAAAAAGCTATTAGAGATTATGCAAGAATTTACTTGAATATAAATTCCATAGGTAAGAATACTCTACTATAACAACAACCAGACACTTCCAAACACTTCCTGTAAGGTTTACAATAAAATACAACCTGTGAATATTACAGCTTCTCTCTAGAACTGAAAGCTATAGCCATAACATACTCATTTCTTTCAATTCCTGTGGTATGCTTCCAATTATATTAAGTTTACACTATGCAAAAATAAATTTGGCTAAGAGCAGTTTTCATCCACATTCCCATCCCTCACTTAGATATGTACATAGTGCATATATGTATATAGTACATGCAGTTCATACAAATCAAGATTTTGCACAATCATGAACAAATGATGAAAAAGGTGCTGGTGCCAAGTGTAGGAGTATTACTGGTGTTTTCTTCCATTCTCAAGTCACAATATAGCAGTATGATTTTATACTTTTAATAGTGGTATCATTTTAAAGATAATGCTTTTTATTTAGTCAATAAATGCAAATCAGAAAATTTTAACAAAGGAAGGAAATTTCTTCCATTAGGTTAAACTCTCAGCTAGGAAAAATAAATAAATAAATAAATAATAAACTTTTGAACATTATGGGTTTTCTTATGGTCTGCTTAAACCTAGTATATGTCAAGCATACTTCAGAAGCTCGTTAACTGTTGGCACAATAAACCTTTTTCTCACAGGGGCTAGAAACCAGTCCTCATATTTTACAGAAATCTGAGTAAGAACTGAATACTGAGTTTTGATTTTCCATTAGTGACCTACTACAGAAAGATACAAAAATAAAGGGAGAGTAAAAGAACTTCATCTATTTCTCCTGTGCCTTAATTTTGTTGTCTCATATCTTTCCATGCTTCACTGCTTCAGTTAAAAGACCAGGAGAAATACCACTGTGCAGACACACATACACCATTTTCACCATTTCTTGTGATCATGCATCACAGGTCAAATGATAAGCACGACATCTCTTGCCTTTATAACGTAAGGGATATAATCAAGGAGCTTTTAATATAATGAACTGGACTGTACCTGAAAAATGGTTCATTGTTTTCGATGCATTGCCTTCCACACCAGTATCTTATTAATACAATTGTTCTAGTGGATGGAAGTCAAATTGCAAGAGGTCTTTTTATGTGTATGCCTAGCAAACAAATATTCTGTTGTGGTTTTTTAATCAGTCTGTAATCATATGGCTATAATGCATACCTATAATAATATTCCATTCTATTGAATTAACGGTTAGTCCACAATGTTTTGGGAGTGCCTTATTAACAGCCCCCCTTCCAAAGTAGAACAGTCTTTTTTATCTGACTGCAAAGAAATAGTGCAGAGCTCTTGATAATAGATTTGATTTCTAAACTATTTTTAATAAAAACCGTAAAAAATTATTGTTTGTGACAGAAAGTGCATCAAACATTTCCTGCAAATGCAACATTATTTCAGTTCTCTTTGTGAACACTAAACTAACTCTTTTTCTGAGCTATGCAAAAAAGCCACAGTTACTTCAGGAGATGCCTACAATTTTGGAGTTTAAAGGTATCACAACCAAGCAATACAGATTTGGATTTTTAAAAATGCAAATTTGTACAAAATTAATTTATTTAGAAAGAAAAACTGGTATTTTAAAGTGAAATTTTAAAAGTTCCATTTCAGCATTTACAAAATGAACATTTTTCTTAGCGTACAGGCAATGTCTTCAACTCCATCTGAAATATGCCATATATTTAAAAGATCCAGCTTTCCATTTTGAATATAATCTTTGATCTGAGCTAGTGTTTCCACTAAAACATCGTCACTATCAATATCAAATTACCTTTTATTGAGTTCCTACAAAAAATCATAGCACTAAAAGTTTCTTTCTGAGATCCTTGAAGGCTTATCTGCCACCTCCCTTGCTGGAAAAGCTATGTTTAGTATATCATGAAACTCACTGTCTTTTCAACTACTTACCGTATTTTTTTGAACCTGTGCATAAAGCAAAAATATTTATTAAAGACTTAAACCCAAGCCTGCAGGTGTATATAGAGAGAAAACACAACCTGTTAGTACACTCCCTTAACAGATCAGTTTGAAAATGAGAGAAGTAGCTCAAAATCATATAATGGACTAACACAAGCACCCTTTCTCTTTTTTTTTTTCTAGACTCACTGTATGACCAGAATCTTTTTCTTATTTCATGTACTTTTTTTAAAATTGACAAAATATTTCCTTCATGATAGCCTACTGATTCCCTATTGGTATGTCTGAAATATTTGTTCTTAAGCCTTTCAGGGTACAGATTATCTTAAAAAAAAAAAAAAAAAATCATGGTATGGATCCCCATGGTTTCAACAGCTGCAATGCAAATCATTGCTATCAATAGGAAAACTCTGTTTATCATATTCCACTAAAGTAAGAAACTATCTGTATTTCTACTTTCAGAGTATTTGACTTCAAAACAAAACAAAACCCAGAAACAAAGAAAAGTAATACAATGGTGAAAGAAGAATATATATATGTGCACAGAAATGTATCTGGAACAAATAATTGTATCTACTTCTTCATAATTCTTTAATAAGTATGCAAGCGTTTGGCTTTTTTATCTCACCAGGTACAAAATGGAGAGAAATAATAAAGCAAAGACATAGATTGATGTTGGAATAAGCTATGTAGCTATTTCTACACGACAGAAAAATCTAATAATTCTTCTGGAAAGGACTAGGAACATTGAGAAATATGATTTAGCAAATAAAAACATCTATTTTTTGCTTCATAGATCCAGTTTTTAAGTTGAATTGAAGGGTTTCACTGAGGATGTTTTTCTGCCAGATCATATCTGGGCAAGATTTAAGAAATTAGTTGAATCATCATGGCAGAGGGGAAAATGTTGTAAATGTAGGTTTTAAAGACCACTGAAAAAAATGAATACGTGAATCTTTTATAGTGTCCCAAACCCTCATCACTTGTACTTGGTACAAGTAAATCTGTTTTAGTTTTGCTACCATGAAAAATTTGACATAGTGCTAAATGAGTTATGTAACATTTGTGTGGGAATGGTAGCTATCATCAGCTTTTGAAGCTATAATGCTTATGGATTATACAAGTTTATAACCAACCATATTAAAATAACATTCTCAGTTTTTATAAAATCACAAGAATTAGATACGTTGAGGGGTTTTATTGTTCCTACTGAACTTGTTTAGTCTTACAGGAAGAGGGCAGTATCTGAGGAGCAAGCACTTTCCAGAGATGTAAAGATGTATATTTTATGTGCCGGTTCACAATTGTATACTAGGCTTGAGCTAGTTTACAAATTTTTGGTTCAGCAGTAATTGAAGATCACAAACTAAATCTCTGACAAGCAAAATTTCCACAGACTGCTTGTTTCCAATCTGGAAACAGCATTTTGAAAGGACTGAAATGCTTCCTTTTCTTCCACAATGTATGAATGCAGTTTGACAACACATTATATATCTTGGCAAAACTATGGGCTGCATCTAAATGGCAAGACATTTTCACTCTGCCCTGCTCCCTAAAATACTGTTCCCACAGGCTTAAAGATGGAAGTTTACAGAGATTGGTGCAGAGTATCACAATTTAGGCACCATCTCATTTCATCCCATTACTCACCATGTTGCTTCAAAGCAACTTCACAAGTAACAGCACTTAATGTAAGTCTTTTAAATTAAAAAAAAAAAAAAAAAAAAAAAAGTAAAAAAGGGGTTGGTTTGCTCGAATATGAGCATCTGAAGTCTTCTGAATTGGTGTTTCTTAACCTTTTAACTTTCCAGAAATCTAAAATTCTGTCTAAAAGACAGTACCCAAAAAGCTACTGCCTGAAAACCACTATATTATCCCTATGGTTATGTAAAAATGATTATGAGAAAAATGATTTGTATTTTGATTACTGTATTACTCCAGCTAGAAGAATATAATTAATAGTGGAATTCAAATGTTCTGTTTCTTATACAGTGATAGGGCCTGCATTTGTTGTCCTCTGTGCATTTTTATCATTAAAGTAATGACAGCAATTAATTAAAACCAGAAGGGAAATATTTTTTGTCAGGGCTGTGCCATAAGTCCAACTTTCACAAGCTTTGTTGGCACAACTTGCATATTAGATGAATTTAGCCACAGAGGGCATGATCTTACTTCTAATGCTTCTTCTGTGTCAAGTCTTATTGACATAGTGTCTATCAAAAAAAAAAAAAAATCCTGAAGAATTAAATTGTGACAGTATAGGAGACTACCTTGAACTCCCTGCCCTCTCATTCCAGCATTTCATGATACTCCGTGTCAATCAAGTTCAGAGCTGGATTAGTGGTGTTGTATATTCCCAACTCTAAAAAGAGGCAGACTGCTGCTTTGACTCACAGCTGGGAACACTCTTAATAGGCGTGTACATCTGCTGCACATAGAATGACAATATCCTTGGCTATTTGCATTCATGCCCATCTGTTGGGATGGCATACTGCCTGCTCACAGGTTAGTCACATCATTGCCACATGGCACAAAAAGCAGAATAGGGCCAGATTATATGTCCAGTTTACTTCTCAATAAAAGTGCTCATCTCTTCTTCAGGACATCATTACAAACACTAGCAGTACCATGTGCTATTCAAACTTGGTTGTGCTGAAAGACATTTTCATATTGTAGTACCCAACCAATAGACCTTTCAACAAGTTCATATATGCGACGGTCTGTATCTTGGTGAAGAACTGCCTAAGTAACACAAATGTGTTATTTGCACTCTCTTAAAATACTTGCATAAACAGTTAATATTGTGTATGGTTATATGCCATAAATGTATAACCTCTAACTAGAAGCTGAATCTTCCAGTCTCTGCAGCTCCTTTATGGCCTTCTCAGACTCTGAAGAGATCTTTATCTACCAAAACAGCTATTTTGCTACATTTCTGAAAATAGCAATATGCCTCTTTGATCTCTTGTTATTGAGAAAGGTATTTTTCTCAACATAAACACAGAAGATCTTATGTTGTTGACTTCATTTGAACCAATGGTGAGAAATCAAAAGATCCTTTTCCAATAAATTTGTGGCTCTGATAGCAACAATTCCAAGTTAAGGAGAAGCAACATCAAATTTCCCGTTTTCAGGAAGTTATTTATGGAACAAATATAGAATTATTTAATCTACAGGTCAGCAGACACATCTGAGGAAATTATTCACCCAGAGGCACTGGAGCAGGTTTCCCAGACAGGTTGTGTATGCCCCATCCCTGGAGGTGTTCAAGGCCAGGTTAGATGAGGTCCTTGGCAACCTGATATAGTGTGCATCCTTGCCTTTGGGAGGGGGGTTGGAACTAGATGATCATCAGGGTCCCTTCCAACCTGAACCATTCTATGATATTATTCTATGAGTTTATCTCTGGAGCACATAGGTTTTTATTGCTTAAGTTCTGTTTGACACTTCCTAAAAAAACTTTAGAATGTGTGTACAAGCATATGGCTCCTGCCATCAGCTATATAGTATTTGTTGAAAGATATATAGGTTATATACTATATAAAAAAATATGTAGTAATTGTTGAAAAGAGCAAAAGTGAATGATTTACTCATACTCCTAAGTCACATGCTAAGGTTCTGAATGCTAAGGTCATGAATACTAAGGTTGTGAATATTTGTTCTGTCTTCTGTTTCAATTTTTCTGTTTAATAATAATATTATGTATTAGTGAGTACTTTAAAATACCAGATATAATTTTAGAAGTCTTTTAAAAAAGAAAAGTATGAATCATTTACTATTTAATAAGCAAAACCAATAGATATGCTGAAATCTCATTGGAATTTTTTTGACTGAAAAAAAATTATGACTGAAAAATATGACTTAAATTTGACTGAAAAAAACTAGCTTTTATTTTTTTCCCACAATAACTGCTTTCTGTTTAAAAATAAATAGAAGTCTTTACACATAAGCTCCTTTCTCAAGAAAAACATTGAAAGTTGAATCAGAATCCAGAGTACTGTTTTCCTAACAATGTTATTTTGCTGTATTTTACATCTAACCTACCCCAGTCCTCTGTCAGCTCAAGATCTCTGGAAGCATACATCTTGTTCTCTACTAATGTAGGACATCTACTACTGTTCTCTACTAGTAGGACATCAAGAAAAAAAGGTTAAAAAAAAGCTTTCCTTTTTCAACCAGCAATACATGACAAAAAGTCCTAATGTTTATGCAGAAACTGTAATTGAAAATTAAAATTCATCACTTTTAGAAGTTTTTACCAGATATACTATATTTTAATTTCTCTGAAAACCTCATAAATAAAAAATTTCTTTAAAATAATTACTGTTTTTATAAATATCATACCTTATTTACATTGTCACCTCTATCAGTGGGAAGAGAATAAGCAATTAAGAATTATTCCTAATTGCAGAAAAATTTTAAATGGCAAAAAATGTAAGTTTCTCAGATGAGTTAAACTGAAATTTTAGTTAAAACACTTAGCAGGATTCAATAGTTTAATATTTTATTGTGAGAGAAATTAAATTTATTAAATTGTTAAAATTTTAAGGATTTATTTAATGATTCCATTAATGATAAATATGTTTACAGGGGATCCCATTAAAGAACTCTGAAGTCTTTTCAGGAGAAATTATGACAAATAAAACATTAAGCCTTACTGTAACTAAAACTAAAATCAATGACAAAATAGCTGATTCACTGCACATTAAAACGGAGCAAAATATGTTTTCATAATGTGGAACTAAGTGATAAAATGTAATGATAGTAAGTTAATAGAAAAGCTTACTTCTGAATTATTTCATATGTCTAGGTGGAAAAATGTTACTTCAAGCATTATTATTCAAGAACAGGTAATAACACTAATATAGTTTGTGAATAGATTTGGCTATCACAAATAAGTATCTCTCACTCAGATGGTATTGGAGAAGTTTTGCTTGAAAATCAAGACATGATCAAAGCAATGTTGCATATGCCTGCACTGTTTTTATTCTGTTCCCACACTCAGAATATCAGTATTTATACATTAAGTACATGACCACAATACAAAATATAGGAAAATGCTCACCTATAATACAACTTTTCAAGTGGTTGTTATACTCAACAGTTTTTTCTGTAGTGAAAAGCAATACTAGTTTTTTTTTGAAAAAAATAATAGTTTATGCCCATTGATTTCTTTGCCAGTAATGAAATAGTCTCCTCAAAGAATAAAAATCTCACAGGGTTGTTTATGGAAAAAAAATACATATATATATGTATTTTATGTATATATATATATATATATATATATATATATATATATACAAACACTGTATTTTTAGGTATGGGCAGGGAACCAATAAGAAACAGAAAAGGATCACAGTTTTAACATTTTATTGTGGTAAATAGGAGTACATAATTTCTGGAAGTCAATGAATGGACGTGTTTCTGTGAGGACAAAAAACAGAGCAGAATGATGACAAAGTAAAGGTTCCTCTCCCAGTAATCAAGCTAGGATGAGCAGGAGGAAAATAATTATTTAACATTGTACCCGTTGTACTTTATATTCAATAGTAAGGATTAGAAAACCTGTATTGGAATTGGTTAAACAGAAAATAAAATAAAATAAAATAAAATAAAATAATAAAATAAAATAAAATAAAATAAAATAAAATAAAACAAAAAATAAAACAAAATAAAATAAAATAAAATAAAATAGAGAGAAAGAAAGTCAAAGAAAAGCAATGCCTTCAATATTGCAGGATTTTACTTCAGAAAATTTTCTTCATTTTATTTAATATGGAAGGATCCCATTGAAAATTATTTAATCAAAAAGTCTTGCCACAATGTAATCTTTTCTATTTCTTTTTTCTTTTTCCTTTTCTTTTCCTTTTATTTTTCTTTTCCTTTTTCTTTTTCTTTTCCTTTTTCTTTTCCTTTTTGTTTTTCTTTTTCTCTTCTTCTTTTTCTTTTTTTTCTTTTTCTTTTTTTTTTCTTTTTCTATATAAAATATTCCAGCATTTTTTCCGTAAATGATATAAATACCATAGTGAACTATTCTATTAATTCTCTTTAGAAGTTCATCATTTCTGGGGGGAATTTTTGAAATAATTTTTTGAAATAATTTTGAAATAATGTTGTGCTGATTATTTCAACCAGTTATCACATAAATGCAGAAGCAGAAGTGTAATGATACAGCACAAGAGGTAAAACACCAAGACTAGCTCAGGGCTTCCTAAACAGGATAATTAGAACTAGTCAGTATGAGTAAAAATAGTATAATTTAGCCAAAGTCTAAATTAAATTAAAAAAGTCTTTATTCAATAATAAAGACTTAAATTTAAAGAATTGAATTTTACCTTGTTTCTTTATAAGATTTTTTCCCCCCTTAGAGTTCTTGCCACTCTAGGTAACAGCCACACTGATCTCTACAACTATCTGGTTTAGGAGAGTACCATGTTGCATGTATTCACTAGTCAACCATCAGGAGAATTTAATTTCCTTCACAAGAAAGTGTTTGTTCAAGTCAGAGTTACCATTCTCAATTCTATCCCAAACACCTTTCTGTTACTTACTGAGTAAATTGTACTGCTACTATTAGCAAGCAGCCTCCAGTGATTTCATTGATTCATGCCGACTTAGGTTATGCCAAATTATCTCTGAATATCTTTTTCATAACATAGCCTGAAAATAAAGTAAGATTGAGCTTGGAGAAGCATGAGCTAGCACCTTCAGTGAAATTAAGAATTAAAAACAATTTAATTGGGAAGAAAAGACTAGTGTCAAGAGGAGGTTTAAAGTTTACTTTCTGATCCACTAGACCCTAATAAAGGAGAGTGTTGAAATCCTGACTGGTTAAGAAATTTAGCAATTAGACTGGAAGCAGTAACAGAAAATAAGGTGAGAAAAACAGTACTTTACCTGCAAGAAAATTGATAAAAGCACTATCAGGTCATCTAATTTACCTTAATTTCTATGAAAATTAATGTTTGCTCTTTTCTCTTGGTTTAAGTTTTGCTCAACCAGTCATGACACCTCTTAAATCTCTGAACCCAAAAATGTCTCTCATTCAGGCAGCAGTGCCTCAGAGCTATTCATACTAATTACCCAAGGTCATTTAAATACATTTTGCATGAAGCACCTTAAATTCAGTATGCAATTTTATGTATTTATCGAATTACTAATCAATATGCTATACCACAGTTACTACTGGGCCTTGAGCTACACACAGAATGCTACATGAATTCAAATTGTGCAAGCTGCTGTTTGCATAAATGAAAGTAAACTGTATGTAGTGATCATTATTCACAATACAAAAGAAATGAAGAAGTAGTCTAAATGCAGTACATGCTGCATTCTGTATTTTAAGTAAAACTGTTGTTTTTTGTTTTTTGTTTAAAAAACCTTGTATTAAACTAGCTTCGATTTCAGTTTCTTTCTCCAGCATATTACCTCCACTGTATTGGTAAAGTAATTAATTCTATCCTCTGTAGAGAGGCTGGATCTCATTTGCCAGCATATTTATCTTTCCTGCCACTGCACTGTCATTCATCTGCAATCTCCACAGAATACCAGACCTGTGCAGAATTTCAATTAGGACTGATTCAACTAAATCCAGGCCACAGAACTGAGGCTGACAGGGTGACCCCCTGAGAATTTAATATGCTGAGTTAACGAAAGAAAGAAAGAAAGAAAGAAAGAAAGAAAGAAAGAAAGAAAGAA
>NC_048897.1:12464998-12494268 GCF_011077185.1 Oxyura jamaicensis | reverse complement strand
AGGAAGGAAGGAAGGAAGGAAGGAAGGAAGGAAGGAAGGAAGGAAGGAAGGAAGGAAGGAAGGAAGGAAGGAAGGAAGGAAGGAAGGAAAAGAGAGGAGAATACAAAACAGAAAAAGAACAGAACTTTAACAACATATTTCATTATATATATACACTCAATTTAATCTAGCTCACATTGGTTTTTTTTCAGACTCTGTATTGTATGGGCTAACTGTTTTACAGTAGTTTTAATAACCACAAGAAAAAAAAAAATTAAAAATCTCTACTTTTCTTTTGAGGTCCAATTAACTTAACCCAGACAACTTGTAATGAACAGAAAAATGATTTCCACAGATACATTAAGCTTTCTATTCTGTATATGTATACAACCAACAATCAACACAGTGTAAGTATATAGGTAAAATAGTTCTTTTCTTGGGTTCTTAATTTGACAGACTTGCTGTGGTTTTCACCATAACTGATAGACTTCATTTGCTTGTCAGTTAAATGGCCTAAAAGAATTTCTTAAATAATTTGTGATTACTATGACGGTTTTGTGGGTTTAAAGACTGTTCAACTACAGAACCTGAGAGGTTCTTTTTATCTCTACTATGTAAGTACATAGTATTTGTACAATGTACAAATCTCAGTTGTATATTAATTGCTGTAAAAAACGTGATTTCTTCTTTAATTATACAGCAGAAGTGGATGTAAGTAAATACTGCCTTTTATTCCAAAATATTAAAATAGAAAAAAGAAATAATAACAATTCCACATTTAATTATTTTTGTTGTCAGCAAAGAATTCTCTTGAATATATTTCCCCTAAAGATTATTTTTTACAATTGGAAAATATACGGCTGTAAATTCCCACATGAGACAAGATATGAACATACATATGAAACCAAATATAAAATCAAACATAGGAATTAAAAAAAAAAAAAAAAAAAAAAAAAAGGAAAAATATGAGCACACACACATATTTGTGTTAAATAAGACATGAGCCAGCTGGAACTGGATGAAATAACTGAGACACTGATACTGATATTTGTGCACACAGATCACTGCCACATCAGTGAGTGTGGCATAAACAAAGAATTGAACTCATATTTGCTTTTATTTTTTCTTATTATTTTAACATAAGTAAAGCAGAAAATATTTCACATATGACAAATATTTTATAATTCTTTACCAGCCAGAAATTTACTTAGAAAAGTAAACAGCCAGAAATACTTAGAAATTTATCAGTGTATCATAACTACTATGAAGGAGATGTACAATGATCATGAATTAAAATTCAATATCTACACAAAGTGCCAAGAATTCAGCCACTATAAGGTAGATTTCTTTCTGAAATTCTGTCACAAGATCTACACATAACTACATTAAAAATGAATCTGCATTAATACATAGTTTATTGCATTAGTACAATATGTATGTGTCACAAGTTAGTACAAAAGCATGTGTCTTTATTCTATAAGCACGGTGTGGTTTGGTATGTTTACACAAGAAATTGTACTCCAGGTATATTCTTCGATCATCACTTCTTTTCATGATTCTTCCAAGATACCAGGTATGACTGTAACTGATTAGAATTTTTTTCCAGTACAACATATGTTGTGCAACCAGCGCAAAGTACATTTGGAAGTATATACATTTTTCTTAGTTCTTTTTTGTTCTTTGTTCTTTCTTTGGGGAACAGATGAAGTAATTCAGGTGTATTACTACACTCCTTTTGGACTCCATTCAGATACAACAGATATTGTACAGTATGAAAATTTAATAATAACAATCAAATACAACTGAAGACAATGCAGGGTAATTTTACCTTCTTTCTTCCTTCATTTGTCTAGTTTTGATCTCTCTTCACTAACAATAAACCAAACTTTTCATTTTGGGGCATTTATCTGACTAACAGTACTTTGTTCCCCACTTCATAATCTGAAATTAAGATCAGGTGGTCCTATTCAGTGGTGTAGTACAGTCTGTAGATCTAGCTCTTATTTTTAACAAATGTCCCCTATGAAAGGGCTCTGTATCATGGAATTATGATATTAAAAAACAAGGAAGAGGGAAGAGAACATAAGAGGGAAGAGACTATTAGAGTCCATCTGGACTCTAAACTTATTATGTGCAATAGAGAAAATGAATAATAAAATAAAATAATAAAAGAAATAAAATAATAAAATAAATAAAAATAAATAAATAAATAAATAAATAAATAAATAAATAAAATAATAAGGAAATGGTGCATTAAAATGTCAAAATAATAATAAAATACAAGTAAGGTATACCTTACCAAACTAGCCTCTGAATGCAAGTGAGATCATCTTCAATTGGCTCTATAAAACAATAATAAATTGCTATGTGGATGCAAATGAAGAAAAAGGAATAGACATTATGACACTAGGATGTGTCAACAGTAATATCTCTTATTAGGAAAAGGATGTGATAACTGGTGAATACACACCTCTAGAGGAGCTCATGAAAGTAGTCTGTCTTTGCTTATGTGATAGCTTACTTTTAATACAAGGCTGTAAGAACATTTTTCTAGCTCCTGTACTTGAAGTATCTTAAGTATTTACCTAAGTCTGTAAATTCAGAGAATAATAGGAGAGTAATATTTATAGTATACTAGCATACACTAAATAGTATATGGTATGTTAGTATATACTAAAATTTAAGTGCTTGTTCATTTCTCATGAAGTGCTTTTCTAAACAGTTAAATATTTCCTGATTTTAGGCCTAAAACTGAATAGCATAATTCCTGGAAAATTAGTACTCATACTTAATCTCAGAATAAACATTGGAGTGATCATTTTTTAATATTTTATGTCATGTAATTAATAGTAATAGTGACAGTAATAGTAACAGCAATAATAACTACTTTCCCAGGCAACTTAGTTTAAAGTATAAAATCTTTTGGATTTTAGACTGACAATACAGTTTGAACACATTTTCTGCATATCTAAATGACATCAGCAGGCAAATTTTCTTTATCAGATGATAGGTAATCAAAAGAGATTACATGCAAAGAAATTGTTCTAAGCAGCATACTTAAAATAGATGGTAGACTCATAAAATGGACTGCTGCAAACAGAAAGGACTGGTCAGACAAATAGAAATAAAAGATCAGAATTGAAATCTGTCCTGTGTTTGAATACTAGTGATAGCTCAAACCATTAGTTCATAAGTAAATGGAAATATTGTTGAGCCAAAAATATTGTGAGATATAATACAAGATCTGGTCACCGTTTAAAAACATCAGGCTGCAAACATTTTTCTTCTAAGCAAAGTAAAATATTATTCTTTTTTTTTTCCCCGGTGTCCTTTCTTTTTTAAATACAGACTGCAATTTCATCTCTACTTTTATCAAATCAAGCAAAGAAACACTTCACTGTGTTCCCTATATTTTATTCTAAATATATTCCAGAACTGTTGATGGTGGAAATTTTGGCAGTTCATTGACTAGTTTCTTATCTTGTGACATAACACTATATGAGAAGATTTCCTTTATTCATTTTGCCATTCATGGTCATCTCAGAATCAACTTGACACAAAGTCCCATCACTGAAATAACCTTAGCAAGTATATTATAAACCATTTAATTTTTTGTCTGTATGGAGAACCCTAGATTAGAACAAACCCATTCTTTAGATCATACACTTACCTATTTTAAAAGATATCACCAGTTCTGAATCTATATGGAAAACCACATGTGGTTCCAAAATTGCTTTAGATAGCTTTTAAATGGACTCTGATAAGGTTTCACCTTATCTTTTACCTTCATTTTACTTGCCTGCATTTTTTTTAACCTACTGGTTTTGTATTAAACTTATTATACCCTTTAAAATTACTAACTTAAAAATCAATCCCAATGACTTTTCTTACAAATACTTAAGGAAGGAAAAGAACTGCATATATAGGTCTTCCCTGTGTTATTCACAATTTTCTCTCCTTTCTATTAATGTATTTTGGTCTTTCAATTTATTTATATATATTTTTATTATTACTTTTTAGTGCTTGATATTACTCCTTTTGACTTATTTTGTCTGATTGTTCTACTGTTTTTACTTTATTGCCTTACATTCAGCTCTTTTCCATTCTTGTGCAATTTTTTTTCTTTCTTAAAAGAGATTTGATGTAGCCACATAGATGATTTAATATATTTTCTATGTATACTCTTTACTAGGAAAGTTTGTTGTCAGAACTTTTAATAAAGTGTCTTACTTTGACTGACAGCTCTATTGTACTAGATTATGTTCCCAAGAAGCTTTGTTTTCTTTTCAATGATTTTACTGAGAGTTTTTTGTTGTTGTTGTTTCTTTCAAGGTTTAAAACATTGAGAAATTTCACTCCTAACTTTACATACTGAGGTAAACTACCAAAGACAGAAAAAGTGAACCTATATCTTTTCACTTTCATCTGTATAGGTACACCTAGTTCTCATAAGCTGCATGTTATATTTCTACTACTGTTGCTATTTTAATTAGGTTTTGACAATATATATTTTATTCTCAGTAATTTAATTTATAAAGTCATTTTTAGATATTTTTTGCAGTTACTCATTGCTGAAAATGTGATTTTCAAAGGAACTTTGACCCAGTTCTTTTTTCCAAATAAAACTCACTTTCTCTTTTGCTGAATGCCATTTTTTTTCTGTATGAAATAAAATATTTTCAATAAAGAGGAAATACTTCACTTACTGTGAAGTTGCCATATTGTCTATGGCAATTTTATATTGACTTCAGTAGGCCCTGGATTAGCTTGTGTACACATACACATTAGTATGTGTACACGGGTAATGACTGAGGCTGTAAAGTTTCTAAGTATTTTGTCTACTAGAAGTTCTATTCAATCCTCACACCATTCTGCTTTTGTCCTTTAAGTAGATTTAAATAGAACATTGATTCCAGCAAATGGGCTAGAACTATTCCAGCAATCCACAATACATTGAATAATATAGTCACTACAATATGATGCACCTGGAATGTGCATCATATTGCAGTGATAAATATAAAGCAGCATAAAGATAATGTCTTCTGTATGGAACCAGGTAGATATATAATTTCATTTTACAGCATATCTGTGACACTATAAAACAAAAGTAAGCACATTATTCTAGGATGTTCCCACTTATACTGTGCGGATAGCAGTTGGGGGAGAGGTCAGAATTGTTGCAATGAAAAACAATAGAAAACAACAATTAACTGGAATTAGGCTTCGTTATTTCTGCAGTTTACTGAATGGATTGGTAGGGATTGCTTTTCTTTGAAGATATATTCTACAAAGGACAACACAACTGCAGAACTCTATGATGACATGATCCCACCAGACATTTGTTCTATACCCAGTACTGACTGTATCAGAGCTTCAAGATTCCACAGTTTAGTAAGACTTCATTCCTTTCAGAGTGTACTCTAGGTTAGCTATTCCAGTTGATCTGTGAAAAGATTTGCGTGTTATCATTTTGCAACCCCTTGACAATATGACCATCAATGGTGAAATTCAACAATGTCCAAGATGTCAATTAGATTATTGGGGGCATATAATTTGTCAAGACTCCACTGCACTTGTCAATAAACCCACACATAAGGAAAATATGTCCTCTAATCTCAAATCCTTATATTTCTATTTATAGTAATAGACAAGAGGAGATGCTGTCTGAATTATTAAAAAATAAAAATATAAGTTCTTCATTAAATCAACACTCATGGGAAGTTACTCCCATCCATATATCCATAAACCACCAGATCCAGATGCATATTTTTATAGGTTATACACTTAAGTAACTTTTTTTTTTGAAGACTACTTGCTAGTATATACTGTGAGTTAGTATAGTAAAATAATAATAAAAAATAATAATAATTAATAGATCCTCAAGAGTCTAGTTAACTCCATATTCAGCTTTCTATTCTAATCATGCCTCACTTGGCTGTTAAACTAACATATGTGCTTACAGCAGAACAACTCTTTTAAGCAAAGTAAACAAAGTATCCATAGTTTAAATTTAAATCTTCTTTGAAACAAACGTACTTACTAGTCTTGTTTTCAGCCACATTTCTGTAATTTAAGCTCATGTGAATTTACAGCACACAACTACTCCACAATGATTTCCCATGTTGATATTAGGAATACATAATAATGATATAATAAGAAGAAATTGAACTTAATCCTTCCTTTGGTAAAACAAAATTCAGTAGGTGTTGTCTTTAAGGGAAAGACCATGGACAAAAAGAAAAATCTAGATAAATGTATTTGCACAGTATTACATGAACTTATAAAAAGTGGATTGAGTAATATGTGTTCATTAATAATGTATTTGATAATTCACTGGAAAAAAAAAAAAGATTTTGACTCTTAATATCATATTTATTATTGACAAATATTATTCAAACTTGTCCAAAAAAAGCCCCTGAACAAAATCTATGACTTCAAGTCTCCAGTGTGGTCTGCAGAACCATATTCATATCTCTGTGAATCCTTACTGTTTCTGTTCCAACAACTCTTTAGGAAATGACTCTTGATGGCTTCTAATTAGTGGGATTCCATTGTAAGATTAAAATCTGTGGGAAAAATAAAAAATAATAATAATAATAAAAATTCTCCTTTGTCTTTCAATATGTTATACTCAGAAAAATTATATTATGCTTGGTACATTTCAGACAGTTCAATTTATCTCTCATTTGGTTATTGAAAGAACTTTTTTTTCCGTAGCAACAATACCAAAGTGGATCAAATTCCTTAAATGATTAGTAATAGTGCTCACATATCACTAACAAGAAAAGTTGATTTCAAATACTTTGCATTTTTGACAGAGCAAAAATGCAAAATGTAGATTGCAGACAAATATTTTTGTGTTTATTATTCCCACCTCATTTGATGTGAATGGAACTCATACATTTAAACATGTTGATATCTCCTTAATCACTTATCCCTAGGCAAAGGTAGCTAGGACTTACAATGTGTCAAGTATATCCCTCCTAAGCATACATTTTCGTGGCTTATGTCAGCTCTAGGTAATGAGTGACCTTGTTATAGCAATGTGTACATGGACAGATTTTCACTCTGAGGACTGCAGAGAATATTCTTCATATCATTCTGACTTCAAAACCACAGGTAGACTTTTGAGGATGCAGTGTAAAGAGAGACTATGCATAACTTGTCCTTAACATATTCAGGTTAAGAGGCAGTCTTTCACAAGTTTAAAGTTGTCCCATTCAAAGACTGTAAAGACAGCTGAAGCCAGCTCCACTTCTAACCAAAAATAATATCTGTTAGAAAATTCTTATGTCAAACTTTGTCAAATATGAACCAAAAGTGTCATTTATACATATATTTATTATCCAGAGAATGACATACTGTTTGTATACAAGAGAAGGCCTCCATTCAGAGTATTATTCTAACCCTTGTCTTTGAAAGAACTACATAGATGCCAGTCTTCCTAAAGAGGAATAATGCTTTTATATTACTTGGGATTACTCACATGCACTGAATTATTTTTAGGCAGAATATTTTAGAGTCTAGGTAAACCACAAGCAGATGGCAGACATAAATGTGTGAATAAGCTATCACTAATGTTCAGCGCAGACCTGATCCAGATATTTGAAACCCATGGAAGTCAGCTTCAGCTGAAATAAACCATTGTACTTTTAGATTTCCATGTGGTGAAGAATATTTTAATTCTTTTCCTCACGCCCATTTCAAGAAAGTCTCACAGTAAAGTGCTAAAAGTGGAAAATAACAAGAAATTAACGTACATGAAAATCAATTTTTGAATGATTGCTTTATCAGAGGCAAGGAAAAATATAACCAGCATAATTAATCATCTTATCTTTAAAGACTTTTAATTAATAGTTGCATATGTTCTTTCTGAATATAGGAAGAAAATATTAATAAGGCCCACAGCATTCATGTAGGACCTGTACAGATGAATTTCATAAATTTCCAAGGAGTCACTCGTTCATATCTCCAACAATCTAAAATGGTTTTGGTGTTCCATATATTTGTGGAAGAAAATACCTAATGAGTAATTTCTGAGAAGCCACAGATGACAGAAAGCATATTGCAGAAGGCTCAAAGTTTGATATGAAATATTTAGTGTTTTGTTTTTTTTTTCTTTTCTTTGACTGATTGGATAGATTCCACATGGATGAAATACATACTAAATTATTTACAGATAATTACATTGCTGTATTGTTGCTAAAATATTAAGACACCATTGTCCCACAGGATAAATTGTGACAGACACTGGCACATCAGCTAATGAATAGCTGTGGGGTAATGGGAAAAAGGAGCTACCACAAGACCCTGGAATTAGAAAACAGAATGTCTGTAAATAATCCACACTCGAAGAAAAATGTCACTTTTCTTCTCCCCCTCCCTCCTACTAATTACATATAGAACAAATGCTCAACATTTGGTAGATGTTGCTTGAAGGCAATTTTTTCTGGAAACAGTCTCAAGGCCTTCTCCACTCCCTTTTCATTACAGGAAAGTATGACCTAGAAATACTGAATAATAACCTTGAACCAAAAATATTTTCAAATACTCACAAGAGTGGGCAGCAATTTTGGAGAAGAGATACATCACTACAACAGAGGAATATAGTTCTCATATCATTTTTGTAATTATGGAGGAATGTTTTTTCACGTCACATTGTAAAACAATGAGAGGAACATTCCCAGGAAATAAAGACAGATCATCACAGAATCAAACAGCAAGTCTACATTTTAAACAAATATTTAGACGTTAAATCTGCTATAATTTGCCAAATCTCACCTTCCATTTCAATTAATAGAAATAAAACTATTTGGAATATTTATGCTAAAAAAAGTACTTGAAAATTATTAAAAATTAAAAAATGGCAAGGCTCTCAAATATTTTTATATTTTCAAGAAATAAAAGAAAAAATTCCTTAAGCCTAGCATTATGAAATTGAATATAGTCCAAAGGTATCCTGTAAAATAAGGTACCCACTTTCGTAGGACACACCTATGGTTCTTGAAAGGGTGAAATGTATATCATTTGTAAGAAAACACTCCTCATAACCTCAGGCTGTGATTCTGACAAACCATGTATTTTGTTGTTAATTAAAGGATTTGTAAGGCCTCAACCTACCATTAGTGATAGGAATCTATCTATAAGACACCAGACTGTGCCACATGTCTAACACAACAGTCACCAGCATGTTTATAGCCCTAGTGCTTTACAGTTTTTTTTGTTTGTTTGTTTGTTTTGGTTTGGTTTGGTTTGGTTTGGTTTGGTTTGGTTTGGTTTGGTTTGGTTTGGTTTTTTTTGGCCTTTATTGGCTGCATTAGGCAAAGTATTGCAAGCAGGTTAACAGAGGTGATCATTCCACTGTACTCAGCATTGTTGAGGCCACACCTGGCGTGCTGTGTCCTGTTCTGGGCCCCTCAGTACAAGAGAGGCACAGACATGTTGGAGAGAAACCAATGTTGGGCCACAAAGATGATTGAGGAACTGGAGCACTTCTCCCATTAGGAAAGTCTGAGAGAGATGGAACTTTTCAGAGAAGAGAAGACTCTGGGAGGATCTCATCATAAATACCTGAAGGGAAGAAACAATGAAGATGGAGCCAGACTCTTTTCAGTGCCTAGGACCTAGGACCTAGTGCCAGGACAAGAGGTAACGGGCACAAACTGGAACACAAGAAGTTCCATCTAAACATCAGCATAGTCTTCCTTACTGTTCAGGTGATAGAACACTGGCACAAGTTGCCCAGAGAGGTTGTGGTGTCTCCCTTTTTGGAGGTCTTGGAGGTCTGGACATAGACCTGGATAATCTGCTCTAGGTGTCCGTACTTGAGCAGGAAGGTGAACCAGATGACCTTCAGAGGCCTTCAATCTCAACCATTCTGACTGCATGATTTCTGGAAAGAAAAAAAGAAAAAAAGAAAAAGAAAAAAAAAGTTTATAAAGACATCATCTGCATCATCAGCAGACAGATTAAGCATGACCTCAACAAAAACAGTTAAAAAAAAAAAAAAAAAAAGAAAAAAGAAAGAAAGAAAAAGTACATGCTTATGTTCTTTTCCGAACAGAAATTAAGGACTTAAATGATTTAATTTTCTGATTTGGGGATATAACTAATCTTTAAAATACATATATGTATATATATATATATATATTCCAAAGTATAAATGTAAAAAGAAGCCTATAATTCCCCTGGCAATCAAAGCATCAAAGTAAATTAGTTACATAATACCCACCTATTCCTTTGAAAACATCCCTCTTACTAAGATTTTTATAATAATGAGTTATACTAATGTGAACAGTGTTAATTACTGTTCTGAGTAGACTCATAAATTTGGGCTAAACTGTATCACAACATAAAGTTAATACAAGTCACCATGGAAAACCAAAGAGAAAAAGTAAACAGGCAAAATATAGTAAAAATTCATACAACTTTCAAAATGATTCAAATGTTGTAAGGTGGTTCTTACAGGAGCAAATTTGAAGAGAGATACTGGCGCCTTTGCCACTCCCCCTCCCCCCCGCATTCAAAGGTAAGCAATAACTCCTTATATTTGTTTCTGTACATGGAAAGGTACTTTCACCTGGGTTTCATGATGTGTTATTTAGTTTTGGGACGCAACCTGATGTGACACAATAAAATGTGATGTGTCTGTCAATTTTACTAAATCAATGGGAATGAGTAAATATGCAAATTGAACCTTTTTCTGTTATCTGTTCCTTCTGAATACTCAGCTATTGACATGTCCCTTCATGAGCAACACAAAAGAGCAGTTGATGCCCCATGGAGCACTGGGAAAAAAATAAAAAGTAAAAGTTTAGAAACAATTCTGCTAAAATTCAAAACTTAAGAATTTTTGGCCCTTGTCTGAGCTTGAAAGAATGACAACGTAACTGTCTCCTCAGCTGACAGTTGTGGTACATCTCAGTGTTTTATGACTTCAATTGAGCATAAAGCAGCAAGAACAGATTAGTTTTGAAGACAAAAAGGATTGTTGCCTGAGGAAAAAAAAATGTTACAGAAACAGCAAGATATGCAACTAGAATAGTTTCTAATTACAGAGCCAGATTCACTGCCAGCTTTTGCAAGAGAGAATTTTCCCAATAGTTGACAAGTAACTTCCTGGCAGCTTTTACCATACCATTCTTAACACTGGCTAAAAAATGAATGATCCTCTACTTCAGTTAAAACTCCCAGAAAGGACAGAAGTTCAAGTGTCTTCTAGTCTCTTAAATTGATACTTTCCAAGCTTTGTCTCTGCTGTCAAAAAAGTGAAATTACACTACAATACATACATTAGCTACCTTGCTGTGAGTCCTCGGGGAGACCAAATGCTGAAGTTTTAAATGAGATAAACCAGCGGTGAGAAGTGTTGACATCAGCTATATAACAAAGAAGATTGCAGATATGTGACCTTCATTGTGAATTCATGGTGAGATGACAATGGCCAGTTACCTTGTCACATCTCTACCAATTCCAACCCTGTGCAGCTGATGACAGCACAGGTCACAGTCTGAGACAGGATGGGTTTTAAGTGAGACTGTCTTAGCCCTGGCAGACAGGGACTAAGGCTCATAAGAAGGAAGAAGCCAGGCTGCAGAATGTAGCAAAGCAATAAACTAATGTGCGGGGAGAGCTATGCCCAGGCCTCGCTTCTCTCCCTCCTCTTTTCTGAGTCTGCCATTAACTCCTTGAAATATAGTTGATCCCACTGGTTGAGCACAGTCTAGTCTTTATATCACTTTTATGAGTAAGGTATAAAGATATGTACATAGTTTTCTTCCTGCTGTTTGTTTTCAGACTTTTAGCTAGCTCAAGCAATCTTTTAGAAGGAACATTTCTGAGATACGTTGAGAACTGGAAATTGATATCCTGTCTGAAAGTCTATTTGTACTTTTGAAGAATTTCCCTTCAGAATTGAGGAGATGGGGCAGGACTGTGTTACGTTTTCACTGTTTTGAAAATGTGACTCAGCATATATGTGCTATATATCTTCTAATTATATATTTAATAAAAGGGAAAGAGAGGAGAGAATGCACAGGTAGGAGCATAATCAGGACTAATTTCAAGTACGTACTGAAGTACAGCCTGAGATTTATTTGTCAGCATCACCAATAAAAGAGATAATTAATGAAGCCTGTACTTAAGAGATAAAGGACACTGTTGAATTTTATTAATTTTCTTGGAATAAGAAGCAATAGTAGAGTAACGAACTTGAAGTTTCTGCTAACTTTAAATTCTTTCGAGCTATTTCTCTTTTTGTATAAGAACAATTGCTTGAAAATATTAAAGACTGGGAAAAAAAAAGAACCAAAGATGACAGAATAGAATGGTTACTGTAATTTATGTAATCATGAAGTCTGTTTCCACTTTGTAAGTTCAAGATAATTTCTCATACAAATAATATAATAAATCCTCCATTTTGATTTCATTACATCAATAAGGATTATATAAGGATCATATTCACTTCAAGTAAGTGAAGAGACTCTGTCAAATCACATTTGTTTTGATCAGATGGTATTTTAGAAGATTTTTTGATACTGACCTTTCTTTTGCAGTTAATAGTCTTTTCAAATTCATACATCACAAATATTTTTTTTTTCAAATTCATACATCACAGCTTTTGTACTTGATGAACTCTCAGTTAATGTTCACTAAAACAGATAAATCAAATCTACCACATTGACCCACAGTGTGAGCCTATCCTTGTGCTATACACACATTTCACACATTTTGTCTTAATTTTATACATTAGTTGATCATGGGAGTGTTTATGGTCTAAACTCAGCAAAACAAACTGTGCAAGAACAGTTTTTAGGACAGAAATATGAGCATGAGCAGAGTACACAAATGGAGCACCCAAAACTCTTTTGTTCAGTACTGATCAAGCTGAAGAACCATCATCTGGATTTAAACATAACTGGAGAACCTCAAGAACATTTTTGAAGCAAAGAATGAGTTTCAAAGAAGCATAAAACAGTATGAAAATTTTTAACAATAGAAAGAGAACTTTGAGGAGAAACAACAGCACTGTTCACAGCCACCCCTCAGTGCCAAGATGAGCACTGTCCCCATGGGACACTGGCAGCAGCTGGCACCCAGCTAGGCATGACATGTGAGGATCCTCAACCAGGTGTGCCTGCACAACATACGGGACATTGGCTGGGAACAGAGAACAGGAGCATACTTGTCTCTGAGAGCAGGGGTGTTGAAAGGAGGGTAAGGTGCCCAGCCTGGAGAGTGGGCCTGCTGGTAGCCCACACCACCAATGATGGAGAGAGGTGACAGGGAGGGTGATATGATGGCATTAGATGGTTGTTTAGAAGGTTTATAAGATTGCTTAGAAATTCATAATGTTTATTAATGCCTTGTAAGTACATTGCACTTTGATTTGTCTGTTGTATTGCTGATATTGAACCTGAATATATAGTTCATTACCTAGTTGTTAATTACATGTCATTGATAAATCAATGGACCATTTTGATGAATATTAGTTTTAAACTGCATGAGCTAAGCAGTTTTTTTCCTGCAGCAGGTGACTGCTTCCAGTCTGTTCCAAACAAGCAAGGCAATGCGGATGGTAACTCGTACTAAACAAAATACTGATATTTAAAATTTAATATTTAATATCTGAATATCCATTCATTATGAAAACCATATGATATTTTTTTTTTACAAAAATATTGTGACACTAAGCAGAGTAGCTTTATCATCATTGCTAAAGGACAAAATTACAAGGAACTAATTAGGTTAGCAATTTTCTCAGAAGCTGTGGAAGATATAAATCCCATTCATAATCCCCTATCAAATCCTAATCAGTGAACTATTCTGAAAGGCAGTAATTTACTATAAATCTGATACTTAGTATCGTAAATACAATATTATTTTATTTATTTAAATTAAGTAAATGAAATGAAGACACTGGAATGCTTAACAAAATTCTCTCTCTATGCATCTACAGTTATATATTTGTTTAGCCAAATCTGCCACCATGTAAAGTCAGCAGAGTGTAAGCCTATTAAGGGAACTTGATTGATCTTATACTGATACAATCCTGAAGTACTATATTAATTAATATACCTTAAAACACCAAAAATATGACTTCATAAATGAGCTACATGTGAAAACTGGAAACTAAGATAGAAAATTCTTCAGATACTTGGTAGACATAATAATATGTCTAGTTGTACCCATATAGGCAGAACAGAGAACAGAGGTATCCTGGTAGAGCAGTTCCAGGATTTGGAGTTTGTGGTGATTAAGTAACTATGACCTCGTATTATGAAGTTGTAACTAAAGAGTTAACACAAGTGACTGGTAAATAAATAAGAAACTAGACAGTAAGCAAACAGACTTTAATTCCATGTTTGGTGCTGACAAGATCGATATTGGAATGTCCAGTTTTGACTTTCATGATTTTAAAAATATTGAAAAGCTGGGAGAGAATTCTGAAGAGCCTGAAAAGTATATGTGAGGGCTGAGAGAAAAATTTACAGGGAAAAAAAAAAAAAAAAAAAAAAAAAAAAAAGTTGGTTCTCTTATCAAACAGATACTTAATAGTCTTTCTTGACTTAAAAATAAAAAAAAAGTAGAAAGACACTATTTTTCCTAAATTTCCTAATATAAATGTATCATTCCTTGTTTAAAAAATTGTGTAGCTTTTTCAAAATAAAATGTTCTTTACTTCTCTTTTCAAAATTTTCTAAAAACTTGTGTCAATTTCAAAACAAAACCATTATCAAAACAAAACTGCTTTTTTTCATTATTAAAATATTTAAACATATATTTTTGCTCTCACAGATACTCTTCTATTTCCTGTGCAGATATCTAGTTCTTACCTGCATAATTTTATAGAAATGAATTATTCTACCTAAATTTAGTAGTGGAGTAACAGCATGGATTCTCTGATTTGGTCTACTTCAGAGAAATAATTGTTTCTGTCAAATAAAGCACTCTGTTTATCCCTACTTCTTTAAAATCTGTGAATTTGTGTGCATATGTGTGTTGACTCTGACCATGACACAGAACATTTGATTGAAACAGAAGGCCATGGATTTCTTTAAATATGAAAAGCAGGTGTTCTTTGCCAGAATACAAAGGGCTTCTTTTTATAATACTCTCAAATGCTCATGAAACATGGGGATGCCACATCTTGAGGTATTGTAAACAACAACTTTCTTCCCTCCAAATTAATAAAATGTAACAAATCTAAGACCTTGTCAGCTTGATAACCCCACTGTTTTGTGTTTCTGCACATATTCACTCAGATGTATGTGGAAAGACAGATGCCTTTTTACAGTTTGGTTACCATCCCAATGACCTTAGGATTGGCTTATGCAGGTTTAATCTAAGCTTTATTAATTGCTGTTTGGAAGAGGCAGGGATGTAAATAAAAGAGTGATTGCTGTTTTAACAGCAAAAGATAAATCACTTGCTATTCAAAAAAGTTAGAAGGATAATAGAGAAAACTTATTTTACCAGGACTTCTACATGTCTCTGTATTTGCTCACACCACCACTAATTCCAAAAAAAAAAAAAAAAACAAATAATTTAAATATAAAAATTAAAGAGTGCACTAGCATTAATTAAATTTGGAAATTAAGTTTATAAGTGCATGGTTAGGAGAACTAGACAGAAAGAAACTTAAAGATAGCAATGCTGATACACAGTCATCACACCTCCTCAGCAAAAGGATAAAATAATCTATTTTTGTGGGATTACAGCCCAAAAGTGCTTTGCATTAGCATTTTGCATTTCTTTAATGCAGGTCTTAATGAATTTAAATTCTCATGTCTTTCATTAAACTCAATATCCTTTCATGGACAAAAAGTGTAGCACAATTTATATGTCAAATATATTTATATTAAATACATTTATATTAAAATATTAAAAAAAAAAAAGCTGTAAAGGTGTACCAAAATGCAACAAATATTACTGCTACTCCAATTATAGAGATAATAATACAGTCTCAACACATAACAGTGATTAATGGTACTACAGTTAAAAGTTGTTAGACATCAAAATCTCCCATTACTTCCTCTCTTTTTGTGTGTGTTATTCTCATCCATCCCATCCACTGTTCTTCTCATCTTATCTTCTTATCTCTTCTTATCTTAAGGTCAACAGCTTATGTCAAGAGAAGAGGCTTGGAAAGTTAGCAGAACCATAGGGTCTCCAGCAGAGAGTGATATTAATGACCGAGACATGAGATGTTGCTACCAACAACTTTCCCTTCCTCTTCACTCTTGTGTCCACTTGGGCAAATACTTCTAGAGATATTTAATGCATTTTAGACCCTGCTATTTTTTTTAACATCATGTTACAGCCAACTTTTGCACATGGTGCATTGTAAATGTTAGATAATTATTCTACTTTTTTGTTACTCAAAAAAGGTTTTGTCCAGCTACTAAGTTGGTATTACATTCAGTAACTGACCTCTGATGCTTATTCATGGAGCCTCTGTTATCACCCTATGCCTACAGCTACAAAGCCCCTGCTCTCAACCCAAACCTGTAGTCATTTATGCAGCATCTTAGTTATACTGGAGAAATAATTCACTCTTACAGAGCACAATTAGTTGTTATGACTACTAGCATCTAAAATATTAATGATTGGATTTACTCCACTTATTTAAAGAAAGGCAAGTAGATCTAAAACAAACTAGATGACATCCACTTTGTTATTAAGCCATTTTTGTTACAACTAAGAAAGTTAAAACAAATTCCAGTCAAGCCAAAATAGTCCAAGTAAAGCAGGCATGACAGCCACAGGCCTGCTGTTCACTTAACACAAAGCCAGTGGTCTGATAGCAGCAACATATTCTCCTCATTACAAGGAGACTACAAGGATACTCTTTTTATTACTTTTCCTGCAGAAAGTGGATTTGTTACAAGAATTCAAGGGCATTATTTGTGCATCCTCTATACCTGAATGTCTGAATTTTATATCTAAATCAACAAACCTCAGTCCTCTTTTTCCTGGGTTCTGGTGCAGACAAAATACATATTGTGAGCGTACCACAGAATAGGCCAGAAAAAAATGGTTCTCCAAATACTCTGCTGTGGATCACTGTCTCCTGGGAACTAGCAGAAAGGCACTGCTTTAAATATTTATGAAGTGAACTTGTAAGAATATTTGGAAAGTGCATGCAATCAATTCAGTCTTGCTTAGGTAAAGATCTGGGCAGAATGTCCTGCAACTAACAGGGCTTTTCCATTACTAACAACATTTTCAAGTGATGACAAGAGAAACTTGCAAAATCAGAAATTCAATAACCTCCTCCATATGTCTGGGCAGAAAAGAACTAGAACCAGAAGGAAATTAAAATTCATAGTGTTTCCTATCTTTACTTCAATATTTGCAACCAGAAAAAAAAAGCATTACAAAACAGGGTACAAAACTTTTCCTACAGACTGTTCTTGACATCTACAAAGTTTACATGAAACTGTGCAGGATGAGCCAAAAGACTGCAGATCAGTAAGTTTCAGGCAGATGCTACCTTAAATATGGCAGCCATGCATTACCATATTGAGCCTTTTTGCAGAAATCTCTACATGCAGCAGGTTCATTAAGAGCAAATGATGGAATGAATGGGGGTCTATAGAAAAAAAAAAAAATGTAGCAAGGTTTGTGGAGAAGGCTGGGGCTATCAGTCAAGATGACGTATGTGAAGCTAGACAGATAAGGTACAAATCATGAAAGGATAATTGATTTCTTGATAGCACAAAAACACTTAGCTGTAGCCTTTATAATACAGTGCCAAATGGAGAATGAATTAGAGTTAGTAAGGACAGGAACTTATCCCTTTTCTCTAAAAAGTCCCTTTTCTTTTTTTCTCTATTCAAACCATGAGGTTGTTTATTCAAAAAAATAGTAGAAAATAAACATCACTGACACGATCAAAAACCTTTATTTGATCTAAGCATCACGCAAATATTCTAATTAAACAATTCTCAAGCTACTAATAATATCTCATTAAAACAGTGCTCTAAACGTTGAGTCTGCTGGGGATTAAGATGCAGTTGGATTATGTCTAATCACATTTTTCTGTCTGTTTGACAAGGCTTTATAAAAGATTTTGTAGCATTCATGAAGCAGGAAAACAAGTTTCTGTACTTGACATTAAACAGATGTCATTTTTTTGTAACAGCACAAGAAGATCAAGGTAAATCTTCACTGTGAACACTCCCTTGATAATGTTGATTAAAAAAAAAAAAAAACTATCTAAGAAGTTTAGGCAATATTTTCAAAACATTCAGTATTATCAGAATTCTTCATTTTTGCTTAGCTGTCTTGGAAGCAATTAATTCTTTGAATTTCCTTAACTGAGATTTCTGGGAAATAATTACGTTTAAACTAAAATGAAGTAAACCTATCTCCTTTGCAAAAAAAATGTCAGTAAAGCAAAGCACATGCATTTCCATAGGGGTTTCACTTTGTTCCTCTCACATTCTATCCTTATTCTGAATTTCTGGGGCCCACTTCTGATCTACAGTGTTCAGTTATGTTGGTATAAATGTGTCCTAACTTCTTACAACTCTAACAGAACTGTACCAGTTTGGATACAGCTCAAAGTGAGCCTCAGATAAAGAATCGATTGATGTAAAATATTGGTTATTCATGAGAAAAATGACTATTTTAAAATAGTTTAAGCTTGGTATGTATTTTTATTCTAAACTGAAATTCCCCCCCAAAGCCAATCTTTTCCAACTGAGTCACAAGGGAATTACAGAGTACACAAGTTTTAATATAACAGGCTCTTCTTTCCTTCTTTTTTCCTTTTCTTTGGTATGTGCTTACAGGGGGCAATAGGAGTTAAAGTTCCTTCACACATCTCATAAATCACAGGTGAACTAAAGAGAGCACAGTTCTATTACACAAGCTGAAGAAAGCATTCAATGTCTGTCACCTTTGATATAAGACATCACAGAAGTCCTTCAAAAATCAGTATATTCTCAGACTGACAATTGGCTGAAACAGTACTTAAAATCAGAAAGAAATGCTTTATTTCACAGTAGAGGGGACATAAATTCTAACGGCTTGGACTTTTAACTACTTCCTTTTAACAACCTTCACCACTATTCTCCAGTCGTTTTTTGAATGAGCTGAGAAAAAAAAAAAAAAAAAAAAAAAACACCAGCCTCAGCACTTCAATTAAAGCTGTGGTTTAAGAACTGTTTTCCTTCAACCCTGAAATACAGTCTAGCTAATTATTGTCATCAGTGTGCTTTTTCCTTTAAAAGGAAATAGTGACCCTTCCTGTAGCTGACACCGAAAGATCTTGGCTGCCCACAGTGGCAGCTTTGCAGCATCTACCTTTCAAAGAAGCACAAGTTAGTAGAATTCACTGAGGGGGAAAAAAAGTGCAAAGTTAACCATGAAAAGCATATATCTGCCCCTTGTCTTGACAATGCTGTATTCAAACTGTGGTGTGGAAGACCCTGCAACAGGTGATGGAAGCTAACCTTGGTCCCCAGCAGTAGCTGGTTTATAATAGGGGTGATGCCCTCAGTCTCTGAGGAATGGATTTGTGTGGCATCACTCACAAGCACTCTTTAGGAGCAAGTGTGCAGTACTACTCTGGTCCTAAAGAAAGCCAAAAACTCCTTCAAAGTTAAAATGAACTTGAACAATTTATTTAAATTGTTGTAAGAATAGGAAGCAGGATTAAATATGGGAGGGTGCCAGTTCGATGCAGGGATCAGGAAATGGTCTGCCCTTCTTCAGAGCTGACTGATGCTGGGGAAATCCATGAAATGCTCCATGCTTTGATTAGAAACTTGTACAGATATCCCTTCCAAATTCCACCACCACCCCCCCCAAGTTACTACAACATCACTGTCGGGAAAAAAAAAATAAAGAAAGAAACAGCAATACTTGCAAATGTGCATTCTGTTCTCTGTTTCATTTCTTATAATGTTGTCTATGCTCTGCTGGAGGCTTTTTCTAAACCAAGTTCACAGAGGAGAAAAACATATGGATATTAATTTGGCTCCAGCAGTTCTCACATCTTTTTTCTTCCAAAACAGAGGAGTTTTAAGCAAACCATTAGAGGAAAAGATCTTTTTGTGCTGGACCAATAGCCATGAATGTTCAATTTTTTAGGTGACTACTTTTCACATTGTGGTGAGCTCTTAGCCATTGGGGTATCTGCAGAAAATAAATACAAAAATCTAATGGTGAGAGTATTCACAGACTTAGTAAAATTTTACAGACATAAATTCAAAAAATTAGTAAAATATCCAGACATAAATTCAAAAATTTTAAAGGGGAAACTGATTCTAGTCATTTTATTTATTTAAAAAAAAAAAAAAAAAAAAAAAAAAAAAAGGACAAGCAGGTAATAATGTCATGATTGCATGACACAACACTTTGGAAGCGTCTCTTAAGATATTCTTACCCACATTTTTTGTTGTTTTTAAAACAGATTGGTACTTTTGTTCACACCTTGACCCATAAATATCCATGCAGTCACAAACAGAGAAGTGATATTCCACAGTATGTGGATAGGAATGAGCTGCAAGATGTGGCAGAACATGACCTTAAGCAAACATGAGTGCTGAAGGTTTTGTATTACAAAATCTCCCAAAAAAAAAGAAGTCATTAAAACTAGGAAACAATTTAAAATACAGAACAGTTCCTTCAGCTGATGTAAATCACTGTAGCCTGAGACTACCCAAGGATTTCAAATTATTTTGCCCCAGATTTTAAGCTGATAGAGCTTACTTCAATATACAAACTGAAAGAGCTTATACTGAGCTTATTCTGGTAGAGATGAATTCTGACAGAGGTTGAGAAAACACCACTGGACTGAGTGAGATCTCAACTATTTCTTATCACAGAATCACAGAATGGTTGAGTTTGGAAGGGGCCTCTGGAGTTCATCTGGTCCAACCCCCCTGCTCAAGCAGAAACATCTAGAGCAAGTTGCCCGGGGCAATTTCCAGATGGCTCTTGAAAATCTCCAAGTAGGGAGACTCCACAACCTCTCTCAGCAAGCTGTTCCAATACTCCCTTACCCACACAATAAAGTCCTTCCTGATGTTTAGACAGAAGACTGATCCAGTCAACTTACAGTGCATGGTCAAATATTGAACATATAGAAACATCTAGAAGTTATAACACTCTAAAAACAATTCTTCAATTTCTTTTCTTATTTTTTTTTAATTTGCATTTAAACCCCAGAAGTCCTTCTTTGCCATTTTGATGATTGTATAGAATCATAGAATGGCTTGGTCTGGAAGGGACCTCAAAGATCATCTAATTCCAACCCACCTGCCATAGGCAGGGTCACCTCCCACTAGACCAGGTTGCTCAAAGCACCATCCAACCTGGCCATAAACACTTCCAGGGATGGGTAATCAAAAGCTTTTCTAGGCAACATGTTCCAGTGCCCCACCACCTTCTGAGTAAAGAGTTTCTTCCAAATATCTAATCTAAATCTTCCCCTTTTAGTTTAAAACCATTACACCTTGTCCTATCACTATGCTTCCTGTCAGTGTCCCTTCCCAGTTTTCCTGTAGGCCCTCTCTACGTGCTGGAAAGCCACTGTAAGATCTCCTCAGACGCTTCTCTTCTCCAGGCTGAATGACCTCAAGTCTTCAGCCTGTCTTTATAGGAGAGGTGCTCCAGCCTCTGCTCCATGATCATCGTCATGACCCTCCTCTGGATTCATTCTAATAGGTCCATGTCCTTCTTGGACTGGAGGCCCAAGAGTGCAAAGTACTCCAGGTGAGGTCTCATAAGAGCAGTGTAGCGGTGAAAAATCGTGTCCCTCGACTTGCTGGCCACACTTCTTTTGATGCAACCCAGGATATAGTTGGCTTTCCGGGCTGCAAGCATACAACACAGTCTCACATTGATCTTCTGATTTATCAACACCCCCAGGTCCTTCTCCTCAGGGTTGCTCTCAATCCATTCTCTCAGCCTGTGTTTGTTCTTAGGATTACCCCAGCCCAGATGTAGGATCTTGTATGTACTTTGTTAAACTTCTTGAGGTTCACACGTCTTTCAAGCCTGTCCAGGTCTCTCTGGATGGCATCCCTTCCCTCCAGTGTGTCAACAGCGCCACACAGCTTGGTGTCATCGGCAAACTTGCTGTAGGTGCACTCAATGCCACTCTCCATGTGTACTGGGTCTGGCTGGAATGGAGTTAACTTTCCCTTGTAGAGGCCCATATAGTGCTGTGCTATGCACTTGTAGCTAGAACAGCCCTGATATCAAACCAAGGGTTGATCTATTGGTGAGCAATATTGGCACAACATCAAGACTCTGTCCCAAACCCCCAGAGCCAGTAGGTTAGGGGTAGGGAAGAAGTAGGGAGGGTACATCACTAGGGCAGCTGACATAAACCAACAAAAGGGATATTCCATACAATATTATGTCATACTCAGCAATAACAGGTGGGAAAGGGGAAGGAGGAGGAGGGTTTTCATTATGACGACATCTGTCTTCCTAAACTGCTACACATATCAAGACCTTGCGTCCCTTGGCTGAACATCGCTTGTTGATGGGAAGTAGAATTTTTTTTCTCTCTCTCTGTGCTTTTGCATCCTCTTTGCTTGTTCTTTTTTCTTCCCTCTTCTTTTTCCCTCTAATTAAATTATCCTTATCTCAACCTGTGAACCTTTTGTGTTTGTTTTTTTTTTCTTTCCATCATACTTTCTTCTCCCCCTCTCCTTCTGAGGAGGGGGACTGAGAGAGCAATTGTGATGGAGTGTAGCTGCCTAGCAGGGTAAATCCACCACTCCATGTCACTGACAAGGATGTTAAACAACACCAGTCCCAGTACTGACCCCTGAGGAACATGACTCATTACTGATTTCCACCTGGGCATCAAGCCATTAACCACAAAACTCTGAGTGCAACCATGCATCCAATTCCTTACCCACTGAGTCCTCCATCTGGCAAATCCATGTATTTCCAATTTAGAGATAAGGATATCATGTGGGACAGCGTCAAATGCTTTGCACAAATCCAGGTAGACGTTGTCAGTTGCTCTTCCCCTATACACCAATGCTGTAACCCCATCATAGAAGGTCACCAGATTTGACAGGCCTGATTTGCCCTTAGTGAAGCCATGTTGGCTGTCACCAGTCAACTCCTTATTTTCCATGTGACTTAGCACAGTTTCCAGGAGGATCTAATCCATGATCTTGCCAAGCACAGAAGTGAAACTGACTGGCCTGTTGTTCCCTGTGTCTTCCTTTTTCCCTTTTTGAAAATAGGGGTTATGTTCCCACTTGGAGTCTGTAAGAATTTCACTGGACTGCCAAGACTTCTCAAATATGATGGATAGCAACTTAGAAACTACATCCACCCCTTCTCTCAGGACCCATGGATGTATAAACCAATAATATCTCCATTATTAACTACAGTTAAAAACCTATGTCAAAATAAGGCTCAAAGCTGACCTGTTTATTCCATATCTTTTTCTTTTTTCTTATTTCATCTAGAATTTAATGTGTATTCACAATATTTTTTAAATTTAATATAAGATTTTCTTTAAAAACAAAAATCACAAGATAGCAAAATCTCTATTCAGCTCTTGTCTTCTTTTCAACCTCAGAACCCCTAAACCATTTTTCACTATCATCATTGGTTATGCTTGCTTTACTTCAGGGCAGGTTTTAATTAAATACCCACAATATTTGCTGTAAAAACATTCCATAATTTCTGTGGTGGCTAAAATAAGATCATAGTCATCCAACCTGTACTTCACTGAAATGTTTAATTATCTCTCTACAAAACAGGCAAAATCATAAAACATACCTTCTAAAGGAGATAACAAGCTTTAATTCAGGATGTTTACAACCAAGGGGAATCATATTAAGTGCAGATGTTAATTTACCATAACAAGACAGGTCTACTGCTAACTACTCCTTCTTTTAAAAAGAAAAACATTTGAAATAATTATTTTAACTGCAGGTGTTGGTAATTGCTCAGCAGGAACAAAAGTATCATTTAAAACTCATCCTGCCTTTCGGCTGTGTTTACAGCCACAGCTTTATTCATTCTAACAATAGACAAAACATTACTAAAAGCAGCTTGTTTACCCACTTGTCAACAGCAGATATGCATCATTTCTGGGCCATGGTCCTGCAGTATGTTTGTTGTTCTGACTCAAAAGCCTGTCAACTGTTCTGATTGAAATTACCATAGCCAAAACCTGAGGGCAGAGAGTATTTTTCCCCCTTTTCTAGCTCATTATATTATCCACTCACCTACACTATGCTCTGAAACTAAAAATTGTCGATGTTAGTCCATGGATTTTTACCTTGGGATTTGGTTTTAGTTTCATTCTGGTTAACATGAATATGACTTTGGTAGTCTCATGGCACACTATCTGTAACCCAACAATAACTGGGAACCCAGAATATTATTTATATTCCTCATCCTTCAATGTGAGGTCTGTCACAAATCTATTATTTATATGCCTATCCTCAGCTGCACAGCATTTTAAAGTATTTTTTCACATAAGTTATAAATGTCAGGAACTATTGTCTAAAGTTTGAAGACTTCTATTGTTAGGCAAGATCATGGTTAACTTTATTTGACTTTTACTAGATATGAAATTAATTTGCTTGAGACCTGTAAGCATTCAAATTTCAGGCATGTTAGTTTGGACTTTTGCAGGTGAATAGCATAATATCAATCTTAGTAAGAATATTAAATAGCAACAAAAAAAGAATTAGAAATAATACATTGGCACATTAATTCTTCCTCACAGGTTTCTACATAAAATTTATTTCCACTTAGAAAATCAAAATTGGACTTATCACTGAAGTTAACCTTTTGTATCCTCAAGCCAGCATTTGAAGACCAAGCCATGTTTTTTCTGTTTCACACTTCATTACCAACAATATAAAATGTGTACTTAGTAAGAAAATGCAAAAGTAAAACAAATCTAATATTTATTCTTCAACAGATATATTGGTCTACACTGAGCAAAGTATTCATGGTATAAAGTTGTCAGTAAACCTAGGAGATATAAGCTGGCAAACAAGTGTTAAGAAATTACATTACTGAGCTTTTAAATATATATGCATAATGAAGAAAAAAATCTAAACCGTTTTAGAAATGTGATGGTTTGTATTTCTGCACAATCAAGAAAACACAAACCCAGCACAAACCCTGTCTCTTTCTCTTTGCATTTTACACTATCTAAAATCTGATTTTGATCTTTATCTCTTCTATGCTATAATTCTGTTCTTTATTAAGAAATACGTGGAAGTAGAAGTAATTTCCAATCCTGGCAGAACAAAATTCACATTAAAATGAAAGTGATATATTCTACATTGGGTGCACTTTTGGATGATTATTCTCACAGCTTATTGAAGCAGCTCAAAGAGAAATTAATCAGTTACTAATATTGCTATGGTAGTTGAATCAATGATTTTGCTTGCTCTTTAGGATATCAAATTTAAATAGAATAAATAAAGATTGTTGGAGTCCACTGTATTCTGCAGTCCCTGTGGAACCTCTTGTTCTCTCTTTCTCTCATCGTTATTGAAAAACAGGGATAATTTCTGCACTGTTTTTAAACAGTGTGGGACATCCATCCCCTCCTTCAATAGTCCTGGGTGTGCCATTCTGTTTGCCTAATTCAACTCATTTATCGCTTTGGGGAAAAGTGAAATGATACAGTAATCAGAATCTCTACTACCTCCTACTAACCTGGATGCATTCCTAAACAGTTCTCATTATGGACTTCAATCACATCTTGCATTCCCAGAGATGATACCCTAGTCTCTTAACAGGTGGACACATCTGTTCTGCTCTGCCAAACACAACTTATGGTGACTGTGCTTTGAAATACTTGCACAGTTTATTCCAAACACTGTGTGCATCTGTTCAGATCTAATATTAACTTGAAATTATGGTTTAGTTAAATAAAAAAATACATTTGTATATTATTCAGTAGTTGCAAAAATACACATGGCTTAGAATATTTTAAGAGACCTTCATGTTTTCTGACCATTAGTTTTGTTATAGCAACTGAGGTCATCATCTTCCTTATTTTGAGAAACTAGTAAATACAGATTGCAATGATACCTGAAAAATAACCACCTGCCAACAAACAGCAAAATCACTCAACATATGAGGCAGTTCTTATGGTAAACAGAGTAGCTAGTATGCTTGAACATTGTGACAGCAAGAAAACAATAAAAAAGAAGGAGAGGAGGGAAGAAAAAGGGAGGGAGGGAGGGAGGGAGGAGAGAGGGGGGGAAGGAGGAAGGAAGGAAGGCCTAATAAAAAAATCAATTATTCTATATATTCTAATATTTTCTGAAATAATAGAAGTATATGGTATGTAAAAAAACATGTCATCATAAAGAAGAAAAGAGTGCAGAGAGTATGAAGGGTCGGAGTGTACCTATTATGGTCTCCAGCAAAAACAGACTTTTTTCTAGGAATATTTTCAGAGAAAGTTCTGCATTGTTGTTGTTCTTTATAATAATTAGGGAGGATTTATAGCAACATTATAGCAATCATTTGGTAATTTCATATGTTTTCCCACTTTAAAGACCCTCTGAGAATAGGGTGAAAAGTCTGTGAAAACTCACATCTGTGGGCTTTATCAGGTTGCTATCTGAAGTTTTGAAGCATGAGCATAAGTCTGATTCACCAAGACAGCTCATATGGGTCAATTATTACTTTGGAGATCAGATAGAATTAAATCCACAGACGAATTTAGGTTTGTGTTATACCAACCTGTCATTTTATGCGCACAAATAAAGAAATGAAAGCCTAAGAAATATCACTGTTGTTGTTGTTCTGCTCTGGAGGCAGTTAAAATCTCAGGGCACTTAAAATTTGAGCAATAAAATTCTGTATTTGCCCAAGACTGCCTTCATTTTCAAAAGGTTGGGTGTCTGCTATTTAAATTCTATTCAACTCTGCAAACTAAACATTTCTCTATTTCTCTCACTTAAGAGAGACCCATCTAAAACAAGTCTAGTAGATTGCATCTGGCATAAAATACCCTATAACACAACTGTAATATTACTATATAATTATAGTTCCATAGAACATTTATATAAATACAATATTATCTATAACAGATAAACACTTTGCAATGAAGGAAAGTAACAAGTATGAATCAATATGTCTCTTTATGCCAGCTGCAATGACTCCTGCCCAGAAAAAACTATATTCAGGTACCTGTGCTATGCACCTGTGCTTCAATGGATATATAAATATTGTCTGATTGCATAGCATGAAGCAAACATAACCTTTTCTCCATAAGTTGAGTAGTCTCAACTTGATGTTACAAATTCATGTTAATAGTTGCTTTTACTCTTTATAATTATTTATGAAAGAAGAAACTGCTCCAACAGAAAAACCCTCAAAGGTAGTCTTGTGATGAGTGCACCAAAAGCATGAGTTTGACTCCTGCCACAGCAAGAGAGACTTCATGCTATATTTCTTATCTCTCAAGTGTTGTATTGCCTAGGAGGCAGACAGGCAGAATTACCAATGCACTGAGGAGGCTGGTATCACTCTCCTTTATGAAAAAAAATTAGTCACTCACCTACCTTTGAGGGCCACAGCTCAGAATGGTGGATTTCAGATCAAAGGAGTAAGCTTGAAATCTCATTATGTCTAGAAAGAGCCCTCTAGATTATGTCTAGAAAGAGGCTCACTCTGCAGCCATTTCCTAATTACTGCTCGCAGCAAGCTGGCCTTTCTGCTAGGCAACTCATCAAGCCATATATTTTACAGGGGTCAGATACCTCATTGAGATAGATGCATATTAGAAAGGTGTTAGAAAAATTCAGAGTTAACAAAGAGATCTTGAAGTCCTATTGGCAAGAGCCATTTTCAATCAGTTTGTCAATGATGAAGTTCTCTAACTGAGTAAACATTTTTATCTTTGAAGCATGTCAGAATCTATGCATATAAATCTCATATATCCCTAGATTTAAATAATTATTCCCTTTCTAAAAATCAGTGGCAGAAAATAAATGAGTTTTGAACAGTATCAGAGCCTTCTTATGAAGCTGAGGTCCAATTTTACTTATAATTCTGAACTACTGAACTTTTCTATGTTCAGATTCATTGAAATTCAAACCATACTCATGGACCCACAATAGCCTCGCTTTAAAACACATTCATTCAGATGTGAAGTTTTTACATTCTTCAATGACATATTAATTACATTTGGTACAAAATTCTCAGGGTCCTCCTAATCCAGTTCAGAAATTGAACCATCTAGAAAACGTTCCACACACAAAAAATAAAAAATAAAATAAATAAAAAAGGAAAGTTTTAGAATTTCTTCATTATTACCTATAGAAAAATAATACTTTTTGAACAATTATTATTCATGGACCAAAAACTACCTCCTATCAAAATCAATATCCAGAAAGGAAGGATTTTATTTATGGTATAGTAGAGCAATTCTGAGAAAAGATATGAAGAAGAATTCCAGGTAAAATTTCTTTTTTACTTACCTTTTACTTTTTTTTTTTTAGGTAAGCAAAAATCTGGGGGATTGAGAAAAAAAAAAAAAAAAAATGATGTTGATAGGTCTCATCTCTTTTTTAATAGATTTAAGAATCTTTGCTTTGTGTTTTGTTTTTTTCCAAAACGATTGAGTTTCCTCAACAAGTTTTGGTATTCAGAATATTTCAGCCCTCCAAATCTGAAACCTATTTGGAAGGGCTTGAACAAGTTTATTTCCTGTAGAAATAAACTTGCAGAAGTTGTCTAATGATTCCTTCAGTCTACAACTTCCTCACAAGGGGGAGTGGAGTGGCAGGTGACCTATTCTCCATAAACACCAGTGATAAGACCCACAAGAACGGTGTTAAGCTAAGGCAGGGGAAGTTTAAGCTGGACATCAGGAAGAGATTCTTCACCGAGTGGGTGGTTGCATACTTGAACAGGCTTCCCAGCGATGTAGTCACTGCACCAAGCCTGTCTGAATTTAAGAAGTGATTGGACTGTGCACTTAGTTCCATGGTCTAAACTTTTGGGTAGACCTGTGTGGTGCCAGGAGTTGGAGTTGATGATCCTTATGGGTCCCTTCCAACTTGAGATATTCTATGATTCTATGATTCCCATAACTAGTCAGAAAAATAGCTTAATCATCTATAATCATCTATAGAATTATCTTCAGGCCACCTGGACTTTCATCTGCTACTGGAGTTCATCCATTTTGCTCTCTACTTTAAAGACCTATATTTCAAAATTGTATTTTTTTAATGAAAAGTAGAGGCAAATGGACATCCACCTATATGAAAGTGTGAAATGTGTTTATTTGATTCGTGTCAGTATGGAACAATGCTAGG
>NC_048897.1:12396399-12464988 GCF_011077185.1 Oxyura jamaicensis | reverse complement strand
TTAATAAATCACAAAAATCCTATCTGGGACTTAATCATTTATCACAAAAGGAATCATGGCCAGGCCACTCTATTAGCACAAGAAACCCTAGAAAATTGTCTGGCGGAATCAGTTGGCTCCAAGTCACTGCAAAGATGCGTTTGACTTCACATTCAGATGGTTTCATATGCCAGTGCAAGGATCACCACCCTATATTCAAATAGCCCTTTCCTTCTGTGTTTTAATTTTGGGTGATTTAAATCTCAAAATTAAAATTCATGCATTTATATATACATAATATAAGGAAACTGACAAAACATTGTATAATTCATTATGCATTGCATGAAGAAAATACACCCTTTAAAAAGCAAGGCTTTTTAAAAACTAAATTTCACAAAAACAACATTCTGAAGAAGGAACTGAAAACAACAACAAAAAACTAAAATCACTAAAAACAAGACTACGAATCAAACACTTTTCCTTTTCCTTCTAAGTTTAAAAACTATATGTAAAGAATGCTCTATTACAAGTGAAAAGGAATTCTGACAGAAGAATTATTTCCCAAAGTCACAATCTCATTTCCCCCACAAGCATTTTTCACTTAGAAAGACAGAAAATGCATATTAATAATTATGACTGGAGTTAGAAGAGTATTCATATATTCTAGATTTGTCCTGGATGTCTGTCAGTATGTCATGTGATATGAGTCAACCTCTACAATGACTATAATGAGAAGGTACTTGAGAAAAGAAACCTTAGCACATACTTGACTTTACTTTTTTAGTACATAGCGTAAGTCGTTTACATATATATATACATATGCAATTATACACATTTACATATAATAAACTAAAAAAATATATTTCATCCCTGATTTTTTTGACAAGGTGGAAACAATTTTAATATGCAATAATATTTTCAAAAGGGTCTTGATTTCCAATGTCTCATTATTACTTTGCAAATCAAATAAAGAAATCAGGTTCTAGACAAGGATTTCATCTTCCATGAAAAGTATCTCCTATTAATGTTTTAAGGCATCACTTAAAATTATAACAGAAAATCCAGTGCATATTCACTATCACAGACCATTATTTGAGTGAGACAAAGCATTCCCATCTAATTTGCATCTTTAATTTTCTGAAAACTTTAGAAATTTCAAACTGTTCCTTCACAATGATAGCATAATTTGTTGACATATAAAAGAAATAAGATTCTTTGGGGTTTCATAAATTGATCTGAAGTTTCGTCCCTATATTATCCATCTGTATGTATTTTTTCCCGATATAAATTTGTTCACTCTTCCTGTCCAAACTGTGCCAAAGATCAGAAGGTCTGTGTCCATACATAACATATAAAAGAAGAAATGCAATTAATATTAAACTGACATCCAGTTTATACTGGAAGAAAAAAAAAAAAAAAAAAAAAAATTTCTCTTGGTGTACACCACTACCTGTGGTCACTCTCTACTAAATAAATTCAGTAATGTTTAGGTGATTCCCATTGTATTTTATCACTCTAGTTCAGCATCAAAAAAGTTGAACTACCATCATTGACATCTCTGGCATAGATTATGTCACACATATAATGTCACCAAATGGGATGTGAAGTTAAGGAGAAAGTCCATAACTTCCCTGGAGGCTCTCCAAAAACCAACAAAAGCCTCCAATTTATACACTGCCTTTTGTCTTGCCTACTGAGGTCAAATGTCTATTGTGCCTTAAATTCCCAAGAAATGCCTACATTGTTGTGCAAAGCTTGCATTTCAGCAGCTTTGGAACTGTGTGGAATCCTCCCACTATGATTTCTTTAATACCTTACATTACTGTGGGTCCTGCTGCAGCCTGAAATGTATCAGATAAACAGATTCTTACTGGAATTTTAGACTTAAAATGAGTAAAGAAAATTTAATTTCTGATCCAATTTTAATACATATCTAGTTCACCTCTCCTCCTTTCCAGGCTAAATTTTTTTTAGAATGGATCCATAATGCTGGAATTAAAATGGGAAAAGTTAAATTCTCACCTTAAGGAAAAACATTCTGAAGATTTTTTTTTTTATTTTTTTTTTAATGTGGCATACTCTACCAACAGAAATTAATCTGTATCCCATGAGACACTCTGGCTAAAATTGCTACTGACTCTGATTGCCCGATGTTGAAGATGAGATTTTAAAGATGTTCAGTAGTACATTTCTTGGACTTGATCAGAAGGCTCATTATCTCATTTTTTCTTAGACTAGAGTTGTTCTTGGTACTTATTCTATGAATCGCTTTTGGTAAGAATGAGGTTCACAGTGGGGACAAGCACCCTCATTTGTAGGTGCTTGCTTTAACCCAGACTGAAGATTAGTCAGTATAATAGTGACTTTGACTTTTCAGTAACAGAATACTACTTTCTGATTGAGAATTCCCATATATTTTTCTTCTACCCATCTGGGAACTAGAAGAGAAGTGAGCAGTAGTGAAAGGGCTAGCTAGCCATTTGTTACTCAAACACATCTTCAGACCTTAGATCTCAAACACTGCAGGGAATAACCTTGGATCAGCAGAAACCTGAAGTGGCTCATTGTGCTTTCTTTTCTATCTTTACTGTCTCAGAATCTTGGAAAGTATTTGCTAATTTAATTTGTTGTGATTAATACATTGTTCCAGTGTTTCCTGCTGTTATAGTCTACAGGAGAATTTAGTTATAATGATGGCTAAACTCAGCAGCAAATTTTAACAACAGGAATTATAGCATCATTATGCAGAAATGTCTAACAAATTATGCAATTTTATCTACGACAATATAAATCTCAAATATATTAAAACTCTCTTTGTTTCTTTGAAGCTGCTAGCCTGGGTGCCAGCCAAAATGTAAAATTCACAAAGGCTATTTATTTTATTATTTTGTTTTATCCTATGGGCTTTTCAGAAGACTGTTAGCTGAAGCTCTAGGTCTTTATTAGCTCTGTTGATTTAAAAAAAAAAAAAAAAATGTATTTGCTTACACAAACTGCATGCACATTGCAAGTTATAAGTAACGTCCTAAATATGACTCGGATGTCTCAGAAATGTACTGCTAAGCATACATTCCAAAGCAATTTATAAGTGCATAAAAACATCAGGTTAGCAAATCTGAGGACATTTACAAAACGAGCAAAAGAAGTAGTAATTGCTTATCAGGCATTTACTGAATGGCACTTACTGAACGGTACAAACAAAGGTATTTTTGCTCTAACAAACTTTGAAGAGAAATGCACATGACTGCAAAAGGGTAAGAAAATAAAAGAGTATGTGACTGTAATGTGAGTACACTGCAAACACTTTATAGTGTTCAAAATAATTTGCTAGGCATGTGACAGGTTGCAAATAACAAGAGACAAACTTCAAAAGCTTTTCTAGCCTTCCACATGCAAACCAACCAAGTCCTTAATCAACTCCCTTCTCTCCATTTTCCCTAATTCCCTTATCCTAAACTATTTAAGGCTTTGCTAATCCCTATAGCTTAAATTCACTGTTGTTGTTTTTTTTTTTCAATCTCAATTTCTCTTTATTGCACTGTTCCCCTTTTAGCTCCAGCACTCCTTTCATCTTTTCTAATATTCCTACTATAGGCCTTTACCAGAGTCTGCAATGACTTTTCATAGACTCATAGTGGCAGCTGTTGCAAAGCTATACTCCATGGGGTTCTCAGACTGCCATCCTCAAAACGCACTACATGTCCCAAAGAATGAAAGAATGCTTTCAGAGGATGAAAGAATAGCTGACGTCTTCTCATCAGACCCAGTATGTCGGCTTTTCTTCTTCTTCTACCTCATGTTTTATCACCATCTGCTGGCAGAACTTTGTAACACTGCTTTTAGACTTCCTGGAGCCTCCAGGGCTCTCAACACTGAATGGGTTGAGAAACAGGGTTGATATGCATGCAGTTGGTGGTCTTTCTTACTCATGGTACTTCTGCTCCAGGCATGCACCAGCAACATCACCTTCCAGAACAATCGATATCTAATTCTATATTGTATCTAATAATATCTATCTCCAGTGAGGACAAGTTCTCTTATTTTCAAAACAAAGCTGAATTAAATGAGTATAACCATAAACCAAACACCACAAGCTTCACTCTCTCCTCCCAGGAGTTCCAGTTTTGAATTGCATATTTGATCACCTGCTGAACATGACCTGTTTAGGCTATGGTTTCCTCCTCCAGCCAAGACTTTACCAATTGCTAGTAGTGTAGAAAATAGCATATGAAGGGAAGTAAAAATAAGAAAGTCAAATGAAGAAATGCTTTTTAAGGACAGTACACTTGTAACAGAAATAAAACATTATTGAAAGAAAAAAAATAAAAAGAAAGGAAAGTTTTAAGTATAAAAATAGCTTGATCTTGTTTTTATGGGCCTGTGCCAAGCATTATGTATGTGTAGGCTACTCAAACCACACATATCAACAAAATGTTTTGTGGATCTTTAATTTCAGATGGCTTTCCAATGCAGAGATCAAGGTAGGTTGCTACATAGAGTTCACTTCTGTGGTAGCATTTTGACACAATGTTCTTATGCTTGCCGCAATTAGAAATTAGCGAGTACTACTGTTCTCTGGGTAGTTGAAATTTAAACTTCTGAAACAATTTCTTAACAAACATATGCATTAACTTTTGGGGAGGGGGAAACAGATTATTTTATTAATTTCATAAGTCATACATTACAATTATTTCCAAGGACTCACAGGCATGTCTGCACTAAAAATAAAAACAAACACATTATTGCAGAAGTGCCATGCTTCTACAGTCTCTTACAGAGACAATTATAAAGTACTATAAAAATTTATTGTAAAAACTGTAATTTCTAATTTCAATTATAACTATTATAATTCACTATGAATATTATAAAAATGAAAAAGACTATTCAAATTCCTAAACAGACAAAGACTCTTTTGCTTAAATTTATCAATTACCACTCAGTAGAAAAAAGGCTTAGACAAATGTAGTTTTGTTTGTATCTATGTCTCTGTTTGAAAAAACTCACTAGAAATGAGTAGGGCTTGGCAACAGCTATACAAGCCATAACATTCTCATTTCAAGAAACTTCATTTAAATCTATATACAGAGTGTGCTAGACACATTATAGCCTATCTACGGCTATAAAGATTTGGTTCATGTCCCAGAGAGTTTCTGCTCGCACTTAAAGACTTGATGAATTGAGTGATCGGAAAGAATACAGAATAAAGAAAACTGAGGTTTATACAATAGTATCTATATAGTTAACAATATGAATTTCGAATAATATTTATTATAAATTTGGAAGATGTCTTTGGAAAAGAAACTCACATGATTCAACATGAAAATAGCTCCTAGTATTATAGCCTGTAAGTTGAATTCAAATTGAAAGTTATGCAAGGTCTTGATTAGATCAAAGACTTATTAAAATCGGAATCCTATTTTTTTCTTGACTCCTGCTGGATTATTGTTTTTCTCCAAAGAGGAGGTCATGTAATTATTGTACATGACTTTTTACTGCTCCTTTGAGATTTCCAGGATATGAATATATTAGTATTATTTAAAATTTCACATCATTGACGCATTACTTCTGAAGAATCAAATAATCTCTTTACCTATTTTGAATTCTGTAATTTGTCTTTGCCTGTGCCTGTTTTCTTTAAACTACAAAAAACAGAATTATACTCCATTATTATCCTCTTATATTTTAAGCAGAGGAAAATTAATACATTTTCTGGAGTAAGAAAAAAGCAGCCTCATTTGTTTTGATGAATCCTGCATTTCCTGAAGACCTCTTACATTTAACATAAAGACAGGAGAAAAAAATAAAAAATAAAAAAAAAAAAGACCCAACAAGAATGTATAATTTTATATATTGTTGAAAAGTAAAGGTCAAGAAAGGCAAAATCACAATCTGCAAATATTTTCAAGTTTTACAGAATGAATGAAGGAAAGGAATTCCATCTCTGGATGGAATTCTGCAGTCTACACATGAGCTCAGACTAGGAGATCATCACAATACCTTTCTTGCTTTAAACCTTTAAATCAAGTTATCCAAAGATGGCAAAAAAGACATCCATACCTAAGGAAAAAAATGTTTAACCAAGATATTAAATATATATATATTCTTAACCATAGAAGTCTGGATATCCTTTTTTTAAAAATAATCTCTAGCCCTCTGTGGTGGTTTTACCGTGCTAGGCAGTTGAACACCACAACCGCTCTCTCACTCCCCCTCCTCAGATGAGGAGGGGAAGAAGTAAAGGAAAGAACAACTCACGGGTTGAGATAAGGATGATTTAATTAAAAAGGGGAAATATATATATATATATATATATATAATTATGGAAATATTATTATTAATTAAACAATTCAACTAAAGGGAAAAAAGGGAAAGGGGAAAAGGGAGGGGGAAAGGGAATAACTAAACAAAACAAATAAAGGCTATGTGGAAGTGCAGAGGAAATAAATTACTCTCTACTTCCCACAAATGAGCGATGCTTGACCACGTCCTTGAAGCAGGGCCTCAACGCACGTAGCCAGTGTTCGGGAGGAGGACAGACGTTTTCGCAACGAGAGCCCACCCCTCCCCTCTTCTTCCTTTTTCCACCTTTTATTGCTGAGTGTGACATCATATGGTATGGAATATCCCTTTGGTTGGTTTAGGTCAGCTGCCCTGCTGATGTTTCTTTCTCACTTTTTGCCCACCCCCTAGGAGGGTCAGAGAGAGTCCTGATGCTGTGCCAGCACTTCTCAGCAGCAGACACAACACCGGTGTGATACCACTGCTGTTCTAGCTACAAGTGCAGAGCGCAGCACTGTATGGGCTGCTGCAGGGAAAGTTAACATCCCAGCCTGACCCAGTACACCCTCCTTTTTACTTTCGTTCATTGAGAAAATAGAAATATCCAGAAGTACTACTAGTCAACAATAGGAATAACATCAAATCTGATGATGTCCTAAGACCTAGAAAAAATTACAGCAACTCCCTCTTATGCCAGAGAGAGATTTGTTATGCCACATGCACCTTGTCATCTCTATGCTACTATCATTTTTCAAGAATCTCGATCAGTTCTAAGATCCTATAGGAGGTCTGTAGCAACAAAGAATATATCTGGGCATACTTCATCCCCAGTACTACCCTTGTGTTTTTTAATTATTTTATAACTTGGGTATCACTAATCAAAATCAAATGTCTACAACAGCACTGTAAGTGTGAGCTGCTAAGCATTTAAGTTGCAGACTTCTGTACTCTTTTCCATACCTATTTCTTCCTACTTAAATTTGAGCTGGAAGTAGCTGCATGTCACAACTTCACCAATTTAGAACTAAAAAGTCAAACATAAGGTTAGATTAAGAGGTTAGTAAGTATAATATATGAGTAAATTCTGCAGAATGCAAAGGTCAGACTAGATGACCCAAAGGACTTTTTTCTCTGCTTCTAATATCTCTGATTCACTGTCCTGCTGTTCTTCCAAAGACACTTCAGTGATTCTTACTTCTTTGCCTTCTTACATGTAACCCAAAGGGGTTACAGTGATGTGAGAGTCCAAAATATAAGGTGAAATTTCAGAAATATCTTACCTGTATTAAGTGACAATACATTTCAGGGGGCAGATTTACCAAGGGGCAGATTTACAGGTTTACCAGCCAAAAAATACAAATGTGTGTGAGATTTACCCAAAAAAAAGTATCTAATTGAATACTATCAAGAATCTTCATTTTAATGTCTACAAATAGCCTTATAAATCCAGCACTCAAAAGATGTATTTTTCGCTGTATGAAGACCTGAGACACTTTGGATGGTTTTCAGGTAAAATAGTGAAAATCAAATTTATGTGTTCATGCATATATATATATAAAACTTTTGTTTTGAGGAAATGGCAATACAGTGGGATTACATAAATAATAGCTGTGCTTGAATTATTATTTCAACTCATGTATGTAGCAGTGACAGTTAAGCAAGGAAACAAAAGGTTGCTCTTCACACTTCTATCACACTTCACAATACCCACAACAAGGTCTAACACAACACTTAGCAGTTAGTTGAAAGAGAAGAGAGGAATGGTTTTGAGAGGGATGAAAAGGAATTCAAAAACACAATGCAGCCATACAATGTAACATATGAGTATGTTTCCTTCATCCTGAGATACACTGGTGTAGTACAGAATGCACCTACTATTTTTAAGTGTTGTGGACCTTCGTCATTAGTTGTCTCTGACTTAGAGGCCTAACTGGAGTCATCTTTTTAGCTTTGTTTGAGCATTTCATGTATGAAGCAGAGCAATATTTAGAGACAGATCCATACCTGCTCACTTTCAGCAGAGTGATCTATATTTACAAAGATGTTTTTTAAAGGCTTGTTTTCAAGTTTCATTAAAAATAATAATAAAAATTTTTAAATATGTTATCTACCCTTTATAGTTCCTTCTTAGCTTGCTGTACAGTCTGCATTTGCCCTTTCCTGTACTGCCCTCACCAACTGCTGCTACCCTTTCCCCTCAAAAGAGTTTAATGGATGAATTTTTGCCTGAGGAACTTGTATGTGTTTCCCTCTGGGTAACCTGCAATGCAGTGGGATGCATTGCAGCCAGTACACACTCTGCTAGAACAGATTGTTTTACTCTAATTCTTTTCCCTTTCTACGTGTAACTTTACCCATAACAGAGAAGAAAAATTGCTAGGAGGCATCTAGTTTGATATTTTGCTTTTGCCTGGCTGCTTGTAAAAGTCTGTTTCTGTAATCAATACGCGATATAGCAAGCTTTCTTTAAGGTTGCTAGGGGCTTTGCATAGTAGGACATTATCATGTAAACTCAGACTTGTTTGAGATTTTAGTCTTTAAAAAAAATGCTCATTTGCTGCCAAAACATCAAGTTATTTTGAGTTTAAATTTCTTTAGATGCCAAGAAGTACACTTCTAGCTGGGAACAAAATTGCTTCAATTTCACCAGCACATATACATCCACTTATGATCAGTAATCATGTTTCTTTCAGTTAAGTCCTCTAAAAGGTCTTATCTCATGTGTGTTCTAAGAGCTTTCCTGGCATTTCCTAACTCCAGACAAAATGCAGCTATCAGGATTATTTGGGGTTTCCTTTAAAATGCAGCTGGGAATGATATCAACTTTTTAAAAATAATACTGTCAGAGAGCTTGTTCAGAGCGGAAGGATAGGTCTATTGCTTCTATGAGCACAGGGGAAAAGTCTTATGACTCACCTTCCACAGAAATGCTCAGCTTCTAGATTATGGAGTTCACCTTTGAGAAAGCACATAGAACCCTACTCCTCATTACCAAGACAATACATGTTTCTGCAGTGTTATATTTAACATACTGATCAGTCAAAGTTCTTATGTCAAAGCATAGAACTAAGGTCTCAAGGTACATTTTCGGTGCAAAATAAAACAGCTGTTCTGGGAGCAAGAATCAGAATTAAGGTCTCCCTGTTCCAGCATAGACAAGCTTGTAGAGCCATGAGTCTCCCTTCCTTGCTTTCCACTCCAACTTTCTTTTCTCATAGTGCAAAGGTAACATATGACCTCATTACCCCTCCCTACAGGTCCTGAGCTGAGAGCAAATAAACTGATCATGAGGAGCAGACTTTATGAGGACACAAAAATCAAAATACTGCCAGATCAAAACAAGAATCACCTCATTTACACAGATACATGTGAATATCCATTGCAGATTAAACTGTACAGAATTACTGGTCATTGCAGCTGATCTTTATGTCCCCGAGTGGAAGATTCCAGCTTTATTTCTAATATTTTCCCTTGTGATTGGGTAGACTTCATCTCCCATACATGCTGTGAATGCCCCTTGCCCATCACTGAACAGGAAAACATCCAATTTTCCTGTGGAGTGTGAATGTGTTGCGTGAAGCCATTTTTTATCATTGTCATCCTGCCACAACACTATTTCCTGTATTTTAAAATTCTGAGTGCAACAGGTCATCAGTTGTACAGTCTTCTGTCAGAAAGTTGGTTTAAACAAATCAAATAAAAAGACTGCAGCCCCAACATTAGGGGATATCAGAGCAAGGAATCTGCTCAGTGACACCTGTTCTATAATCATGCAGCTTTGTAATGCACTATTCTCATGGCTGGTAGCAAGCTATAAGATTTGTACTGTATTTTCAAGGCCTTAGGGCTGAAGTTTGCAAGGCCTGCTCTGTCTGAACTTCCTTGACTTGCCAGCAACTTCATTTTACATGGTTTAGCTGTAACAGCAATTTTCTTTTCAGTTGAGATGTCTGTGGGTAATTTCTTTTACTATTCTTTATATTTGCCTAGTATCACCATAGTTTTTACAAGCCCAGCATAATAATGTAGCATAGAAAATACAAGCCTAATATGTAAATAGACGTAGGTTTAGATATGGAGGAACACAGACACGGGATGATAAAAGATGGGGCACAGACTGGCATTGGAGGTCCCACAGCTGTAAACAACACCTCAACAGTCCATTAAGAAATGCAGACCTGGAGATGGCCGAAACTGAGCTTAGTGGTAACACAAAGAACAAAGAAATACTATCTAAAGTATGTTAAATGCACCATACGTAGCAAATTTTGATGCAACATTGACCTTTGGACCAAAAAAAAAAAAAAAAGCAAGAGGTAAAAGTGTGTTAGCAAGCATACAGAAAGAGCCCCATATGGATCCTAGAGCAAAGAAATCATCAACAGAAATATCATATTTCTTTCAATGAAGGGTTATGGTGCTGACAACTTATTACAACACTCCCCACCAGAATGAAAATGCTGACATTAGGACTCAGAGGAGCAGAGAAAAGGTGAGTATAATATCAGGATAAGGGCTAGAAACTGACTACATGTATAATAACAATTTGTACTGTTTTATTATTCCTTCTTTTTCTGTAATAATTAGTCCTGGGTTAATAACTATTAGACTCTTAAATTTCAGTTATCTAACAAAAAGTGTTTGGATATATACATGTAAGCGTATATATACAACTTAGGTGAGCTTTCTCATTGCCCATGAAACAAGATTTTGAGAATAATGTGATGGTTTCTGAGCATTCGGTTCTCAATGGGAGAAGTGCTGCTGATTACACAAGGTGTCTGCTGGTAAAAGATTTAAAAGGAATATGAGTAAAAACAAGAAAAAAAAAATCAGAATAATTTTCTTCTGGGTACAAAGTACGGATGATAACTAAAATTCAGGAACAACTTCCTAACACTACTGAATTTGCATGGTAGCTATTACCTGCTATATTTCATTAAAATCTTTTCATTCTCCTTTCAGCAGATATTTAAGCTTAAAAAAAAATCCACAGTAAAACAATTAATAAGCCAGCCAGTTTTACTTATTTTGCTGCACCAAAATATCCCTAACTGAATGGTAATCCCATAAAACATGTTTTTGATACAGAACCAAGGGGAACTGCAGGTCTGTGAATTCTTCTACAAATATCAATGATAACATATTTGGAAATACTTTGTTCCAGACCTAATGTTCTAGCAAAGAAAATCCCACCAAAACTACTCCAGTAACATTTATGTCACAGCATGCATGGCAGGGCTGATGGAACGAAACAATCCACAGACTAGTTTTATCCTGCTGGGCAAATTTTTATTGCTGTGTGCTGAAATCCAAAAATGATTAGCATACCAGAAAGACATGCAGTGCCATCCCTAGTTCTGTGTCAGAAAAGAAAAGCTTTGTTTTTGGTGGCATTTCAAAAATTTGGAAACAAGGACAGCTGATGGAAATCTTTGCAGCTGCTACGTCCAGCGTCAGCCTTGAGACCAGTATGGGAGCCCTAGCATTCTCTGTCCCTGATTACCAGAAGGGGAAAAAAGAAAAAGATCACTCTTTTTAAAAGATTCACAATTGCAGAAGAAAATAAGACAAACTTTTTTTAAATCTTTGCGCCTTCTGTAGTTATTTGCAAGAACATAATGTCATGTAAAATCACCCCAACAGCTGAGGAAAAAGAATTTTTAATTATATTCTTGTTTGCTGACTTTGAATAAAATAAAAGTAGGTAACTATCTATGGAGATGAGGTCAAATGTTTCAAAAATGCATGCATTCAGAAAGACATTGAGGTGCTACCTATAACTTTAAGCCTTTAACTCAGACCTCAAAGGTGTGCAGGTTCCCCATATAACCTGTGAAACAAACAAACAAACAAAAAACAAGTGCTTCTAAAGAGTGATTGGGAACATTTAAGTAAAACCTAGCTGCTACCTTTCACAGGCATCTTTGATTAACCACTAGATGTACCCTGTCCTTCAAGGACAAGTGCAACTGAGGTGCTGAGTGTAGGCACCTGAACAGGCTTCTGCTGTAGGCACTGAAAAGACTTCTCTCCCTCTCCCACTATAGCGTAAACGTGCACTCAGCCCACTGAGAAGAAGAAATTGCATGTAGCATTTCTACTTTTTTGTCCTTTAATCACATATGCTAGAGATGGAAAATGTTTATACATCCCCATTTAATATTATTTAATGAACTTTTAGCTGTTTCAAGCAGTGGATGTGTATTATTTCTTTGGGAAGTTGCTTTACAGCATAAATGTTCTTGCAGTAAAGGAGATTTTTATCTGAGTTTTCCTTATTTAGTGTAATTGCAAAAGATAGTCTTTTCTATCATGAAAAACAATTCCAGCAATTTCTGTTCTGCTTGTAATTGAGCCCACATTTCCCAAAACATTTGCATGTACTCAACCACTTGTAGAAGTTATCATGTCAAAAATTCATTTTTATAATCTTTTCTCATAAATTAGTGCCTTCTACCCATAAACATGCTTATTTCTTTTCTTTTCACCCTTCTTAATATGAGGTTTTTCTTCTGCTATGGCATGTCCATTATTTATCATTCATTCAAAACAGTGTTGCTATGAGCACTGCTTGGATTCCTCTCCCTTTTCTTTTAAAATATTTTTTTCCTTTTAAAAGAAAAATTGACCTATAAAACGGAGTACCTTTAAGTTAGAATAGACTATGCAGTATTGTCTTAGTGTCTGGTTATAGTCAAGGTTTCTCATAAATCTTGTGTCCTACCTCTCATAGATCATGTCACATCTGCATCATCAGATAAAAATCCTTTCATCAGGGTGAAACAAAGTGCAAGAATCTGTCTTGCCCCCAATACTCACGTTAGGGCATCTCCCCTTAACTTAGCTCCTTTGAGCTACATGTTCACATGGACCTCCAGGTCTCCTGCTCCACACTGAGAGCACTGCTTATCTCCCAAACATTCAGGTTTTGCATAGCTAGCATAGTAGTTCTCTATTCATCTTTTATCCTATAGGACACCGGGCAGATCCGGTTTGCAGTTAATTTCTCTCCCTAATTAAGGTGTGTTCTGTGCTACTCAGCTAACTACTACCATGTAACATAAAGGGTGCATCAGGAATGCAATCCACTATCAGAGGCCAGCAGACTTCCGTCTTGCAGTGCAAGAATTGCATTTAAGGATAGTGCAGAAAATCCTGCATTCCCAGTGAAACCTTCCTATATTGTAACCAGTGTCACTATACCTAGGATATTAATTTAGCCTTCCTTGTCATCATTCCATCATCATGTTATAGATGATCAAATGTCTGCAGTATGATACTGCATGAAATGATGCAAACTCATTTAAAGCAGCATGGTGAGATTACTGACACAATTATTTCCACCACAGGATAGGAATATTCCTTTTTCTGCTATTAATATTTGCTTTAGAAAAACATCCAAGCCCTTTATCAGCTCAGTTTTCACGTAACCGAAATTAGCAGCATTAATCTTCTGTTCTGCAATAAAAAAAAAAAAAAAAAGAAGAAGAAAAGTATGAAAATTACAGAGTGATAGCGTTAATACCATCCATTTTCCACTTCAAATGCTAAACTAGACTCTCACACTGCTGCTTGGACACATTACTCTAGCATGGCAGATTTGTCACTATAGCAGGTAAATGCTTTTCTTTTGTGTCTTGACTCCTTTATAAGTCAACTGAAAATCATGTTATTTCTTCTGATTTTAAACACTGTGGAAAAAAAGATGTGGGGTACAGAGAAAACAGACATTTTCTTTTTTCTAAAGAGTGCATTAAAAGATTAGCAGGAGACACAGGAGGAAAAGCACAACAATGCTCTAAAATAACTCTCTGTCTTGTCCTTAAAAAATGAAAAAGATTAGCACAAATTCATGCCATTAGGTTAGCTTGCCTTTTACAGATCCAGCTAGCTGGGATTTGCATAAAGCAGAACTTCAGCTGTGCTTTTCCAGATTCTGACATTCTGAGCCTAACAAAGGCTGCCTACGATTTTCAGGTCGTTTTGCCCTTCAAGTAAACTGTAATAAGCAAAGGGAAGATGCACACAAGAGCCCCTGCATTAAAACCCTGCTCTTCTGTGACAGACGGAGATTGCCATCTACTGGTCTCTGGCCTCTACCTAGAGTCAGGCTAAGGGGATTTCAGTGAGGATCCCTGCAGTTGCTCTTTCTTTAAAGCAAAGGATATTTTTCTTCAGCCCGCTCTTCATAAGCATATTCAAAGCATACATTTGCATAAATAAGCATTTATTTGAAAATGAAGCCAAACTATTTGGTCACCTGTTGCAGTCTAGCTGTGCAGGGAGTTGCTGTGATAGATGTTAAGTGGCATCTGCATAATGCAAAGTTCTGCCATTTCAGGGATAAGGATAAATGACAATGGAATAGTACTATAAAGATTCTGACACATGTATGGACCACAGCACACGACTCCACCAAAATGTGATTCTTCTGAATGGCAAGATAGTAGGCTTTTTGTCAGAGAACTGGCTGGGAAGCAGGACTGCACAGACAGCCTGAGGATGTGCTATGTCTGCATGGCAGAGCATGGATGCCTTGCATGTTTCTGCATCTCTTTGGCATTCCTGCTGCAGCAGTGCAGCTTTTGACAACTGGTGGACTGCATGCCACAGAGCGCTCAGCCCCACCACTGCAGCTGCCGGGTAACCTCCCATTCTCAGGCAATGATGCATAAAACAGCTATTACATCATGCTCCAGTGTGAGATTTTTCTGCTCGTGACTGCTCGGCTCACCCTTCATTTGGGCATAGTGTCTTTCTAGTCATGCTGACAGAAAGGCAAGGATGCCTGTTCCCTGTCTAAGAGGTTAAATTGTCCGTGTAAATGAGGATAGTGCTAAAACACTGCACTGCAAACAGAAGCAGCTGACACAGGCACATACTCCATCCTGCCAGCTCTGGGCAGGGCCCCTGACCTCCTGCCAGGCAGACAGCGAGTACAGCACCACTGAAATCACCATATGTCTGTTGGCCACAGGATATTTTTCAGAGCCCTGGGTGTGAGCTGTGCAGCAGTGCCATGGCCCTACTTCCCTCCCTGCAGAACCACGCAGGCCTGCACAGGCACATACAAACACACAGGCTGCTCAGCGCTGATGCATCATGCTTTTCTAGCTGTTCATTGTATAGCCCAATAGAGGAAAAAAAAATAAAAAATAAATAAAAAATTAAAAAAAAAAGCTTGAGACAGCATAGAAGGATTTAAATAGGAATATAGGAGTCATGTTGACACAGATGGCCGTGCTGGAATCATGGGAAAAAAAATTATTTTGCTTGATAAGAGCCTAAGCAAGGGAACATGGCATGTGAATGGCTATACCCACACAGCATCAGTAGAGCATTTTCTGCATTACTGCCAATAATTACACACATCTGAAAACACCTGATACTCAGGAGTAACTCATTACCCTAAGGTGCCTACAAGCTGAATGCATGGCACCTGCCATCCAGCCTGCCTTCCCACTTACCTCTGGTCTCTGTGAAGAAGCTGCAGGGCAGGCTCTGAAACCTGAAAAGCAGAAATTGTTTCTGGTCATTAATTTGGATATATGGCAGTTAACCACTCAGTGCAGCACTCCTTGCATTACATTGCAGTTTCATAGTAAAATAAGCCTAAGATATCAATATCCATTGGTGCATGTTTGCACACACATGCATCTGCACAGCTTGAAATTTCTGGTTTGGTATGTGTTTTCTAATCGGAACATTGTCTTTGATGAGAGCAGACCATCTAGAAGCAGTCATTTCTTTGCAAAAGTTGCAGGGAATGTTTCATTAATATGAAAAATGCTATGAGTAACTATTTTCCTTATTCTTCAACCACTGAGGAAAATAATCTGAGGAACTGTAATCCTGTTTTAAATGAAATTTCAATCCATCCTCTATTATGGCTATGCAGCCTTCTCTTCTTTAATATATTGTTCAAAATTCTTAATGCTACAGTGCACTGGAACTCATGTTTTCAGTTATTTCTCCATCACTATTCCACCTCTTTCCTAATCAGTATGCTGGATGACTACATATTTAGTACATATTCCTTAGACTGATTCCTTCCTCCCAGATGAATTGTTTAACATTTTTCTACATTAAACTGCATTTGCTAGCTGGTAGTTCACTTACTTAAATGACCTGGAATCCTCTGTGGTTTAGTTTGGTTTCTATCACCTGTTTTATTTCTTTCAGAAACAAGGTAAATAAATTAATAAATATAGTAAAAGCAACAATAAATATTATAAAATTAAGTTTTTAAAAAGGTTTCCTACTGCTTCTGTTTATTATCCATTCTTTTCCCTAGAAAAAAATCAGAATGCTGTTTGTCAGCAGTGGCATAAATGAATAGTTTGAATTTAACTTGTATATAATCATTTCAGAGACAATTCTGAAGTAACATGGCTATAAATTAATAGTGAGCAAATGTGTATCTCTTGGTTTTGTAAGCATTCATTTGCAAACTCTAAATAAAGAGAAGGATAATCAAGAACTCATCCTTATGCAAATGATATGCTTAGTTTTTGAACTTGCTCACAAGAGCAATGTAGCACTATTTTATAAGTGTTCATCTGACCAGAACTTACACATTACAGTGCAATACATTTGTGACCAAACAGATACAGACATGATAAATCTAAGTCTTGCCCTATATTGATCCTATATGGGGTATCTAAAACCTTCTTTCACAGACATTTTTATTCTATAGGAAAGTACTTTGTATTGTGGCACCAATTATCTGATTAAGCTGAAATTTTTATTAACCCACCTAATGCACTGCTCGAGTCTGACTTTGCAGACAAGCTGTATTTCCACTACATCTCAATTTGTAACAATGAGGAAGCTTTATTTTGTTTAGAATTTACTGAAGGGCAGAAATAGAGAAAATTCACTCTCTAGCAATTGCACAACAAATTAAGTAATAAATTGCATTAGGGAACATAACGGGGAATGTAGCTCCACCAACCAGCCCAAGGCCCCTACTGTCCTACTTTCAAATGGCCTTCCAATTTTGTCCTCACCTGACCATATTGCAGACTTTTCTCCAGGTGGGTGATAGTCACTTCTGTGTACCAAAAGGATTATTGGCCTTCTTAAGACTTAATACAAACATTGCACATGCACTATTCTGGTCTTCCCCATACCTCTTGAAAGCCTAAAGAGTGTTTTAATGACCCAATTTCCTTCACATCTTTACAAAGACACCTGGTTTTCTTTGAATCTTGCTGTTTTCATTTCTTATCACAAAGCTTTCCCTATGGGCATGGTATCACTGGCAAGCACTGCAGGATGGAGCAGGCTGTAATTTCTTACCTTCATGCTCCCTGCTTTAATCAGAATGGCATTTACATAAACCCCTCCCACCAGAATTTATCCTGCCTTCCCAAAGCTGATTCTATAGGCTGAATTACCCTGAATGCAGCACCAGGTGTCTTGCATCCCCTTACCTCCTGTGCAGTCTTACAGAAAGCTCATCCCTGGTATGAATCCATGCCACTTTGCTACTCAGTGTAATCAGCAGGGACCCCACTCTGCACACAAGTCCATATATGATGCTTCCTGTATGATCATTCCTTTATGCAGCTGCTCAGTAGCTGAGCAGGGTCTTGGTCACTGCTCAGAAGCTCCATTTCTCTGTTTATGCTTGTTCTGCAGTGATGGTACTAGATGCCCCTCTACACTGCAGCTCCTGTTACTGCAGTATCTACTGCAGTATTTACCGGCTTTATCCCCATGCTTTTCTAAGACTGGAAAATAAAAGGGGAAGATTGGGAGCACAAAGAGAAATAACAATGCTGCCACGCAGAGGTCTCTGGCAGAACAAGACAGGGGTCCAGGTGTCCAGCATTTTAAATCAGCATCCATCTCACTTCTTTCTATTTCTCGGCAGTGTCTGCAGCACAAATCACTTAGTTCTACAAAGGACATGCAAGGAAAAAAAAAAAAAAAAAAAAATTCACCTCTATGTGAATGGCATGGAGATTAGGAGCTGCCTTGCTTCTGAAGAAACAGAGTTTCAGCTGGTATAAACTGGCCTGATTTTATTGACATCAGTGAAGCTGCTTTATTTACACCAGCTTAGGATCTAGCTCAGATGCTTCAACAACTGAACATTTCCAGCCAAATAAAAAGAATGCTGCCAGGAGACTTGTTTATGGCTTAAAAATAATGACTGGGATCCCACAAGGATCTAGATAGAAATTCGTTAAGCTATGAGGGCAAGACCTAGGGGCAAATCTGGGCCTGAAAAACATTTCCTTCCAAAGACTGCTACCACACCAAATAAGCTACCTAGCAACACAAACAGACTCCCTGGTGCTAATGAATTTAAACATAGCATAGATACATTACCACCTATGGCTCCTTCCTTCCAAATCACCCGGTTGAGCTCAATAAAATGAAGACAACAAATGTTTCTAAATCTGTAGCTGCATCCAGTGTGTGGTGTTTTATCATTTTACTCTGAAGTTCATTGCAAATTGTGCCTACTGATTCACTTACAGAATTTCTTTCTCTGAGAACAAAATCCCCTTGTCAGTATTTTCACCTCACTCCTGCTCTGCATCACCAGCTTTGACATGCAGTAGCATGTTGGTGGAAAGAGAAAAAGGAGGAGACCTAACAAGAAATCATTTCTCTTTTGACCTGAGATTGTAAAACTTAGAGAGCATTTTGGCACTGTGTAAGGTTAATATTACAGCAAATAGCCTATCACAGCAGCAAGTATAAAGCACTGTTTTTTCTGTCTGTGCACTGAGTGGGTTGAGAGTTTTTATTTCATACTTCATTTACACCTTGCTGAGTGATGCCATAGAAATGGCAGAAGTTTCATCTCCTCCCACTCATGCAGCAGCACAATATGTGTAACAGCAGCAGCTCCCACACCACTTGCTGGAAGCTCAGGCCTGATGCTGAACACAAGTTCACATCTCCTTCTCCTGTGTGACATTCTGTGATGACAGCAAACACCTTTTGTTTTCTTATTAAAGCATGTTGCAGATCTAACAGCTGACTGGAAAGCCATTGGAGAATTTTAATCACATAAACTAAAAAACACTGAGGTTTTCCTCAAAAGCTCCTCACAACAAAAAATGGGAGAGTAAATTAACAAAATCTGTTCAGGAAAATACTGAAATGAAGTGGACAAGCATTTGGATATAACACACAGAGTCTTAAGCAAGACGAAAAGGGTAAAATTGTATATCCTTTTTTATCAGTATCAGTTCACTGAAAATGCAAAGTCAAACCTCATCTGAAAATCTAGAAACTTTCCAGAGGACTCAGAGAAAAGTCATGCTAAATAAGGTTGGAGGACTGTTAAGAACCACCGGTACTGCTCACAGAAATTAAATATTTGGGTCTCAGGTCTTGAGCAAGCCTGAGAGTCCTGCAAGGTGCTCAGGGCAATCATTTTGGTTAACAGTTTCAAAAGTAGCTAGTAAATCAAACAGAAGTAATGAAAAGACACTGCTCATGCCAAAGTGCTCATAAGTCTAAAACTTTCACAAAGCAGGCAAGATAGCCCATCAGGTTGATAAGGAGCTCAGAACTAGTCTGAGACTAGTTCATGTTGGTAATTGACCAAGTACTGCTACTTCTGCCACCTCCAAGGTGTTCTAGATTTGGCCATGGTCCAGTCTATCCATTAGCACAGATCCACTTCTCACAATACACCAGAGCAAACACCATTAATTAACATGCTGCTAGCAGTTTTACTGAAAGGACCAAGAGTTAAATCTGTATATTATTTAAATAACTCTTACTCTCATATCCTGTCTATGAAATAGTTTTTATCAGAACTTTCACACTACCATTCTATCATAGTAGAGGGGAACATATCAGAACCACCATTTCAAACATGTATTTCAGTGAACCTTGTCTGTTACGAGCAACAGGGTTGACTAATCAGTCTGAATACGTCACAGTAAAATGTTATTTGTAGAGGTAAATAGTAGAGACAGAATCTTTGTGAATATTTTGATGATTAAAAAAATAAAAAAAAAAAAAAAAAAAAAAACTGCCAATTCACTAAATATTAATAAATAATAAATTCACTAAAAAAGATAAAATAAAATAAAGTGAATTCATTTTCCTCAATTAAAAATGTCAACAGGTAATTTGACTATTTAAAAACCTTTTTTTCTAACAATTTCTTCTCTTGGGAAATTCATCAAAACTGATTCTGGACACTAAGTTCTTATTTCTACAAATAATAATTTGAACTAAAAAAATGCAACTGCTTGTAAAAATATTACCAATATTAGCCACATAAGCAAATTTCATTGTCCTTCCAAATTATAGTTGACGTATGAGTGTGTCTAATAAATAACAGAATGAAGAAGGTTACAGAGAATTTGGGGTTCCTGGGGTCCATATTGCAGATCTGGGAGTCCTGTATCCTAAAGGAGCTCTAAATTTAGTTTCCAGAACAAAACATTCTTAAGACTAATCATTGCATCACATTCATATCACATTTTTTTTTAGAAAATGGTTAAACAGTTTGTCTGTAGCATTCTTTCTTGCAGGTTGTCAGGACCTACACATGCACAGCAGTACTCCCACCCACAGCATGCTGCACGAGCAGATACATTTCTTTCATGTCTAGAGTGAGAGGCTCAAGAGCTGCTTTGATATACAGAGCTTGATGATGGAGTATCCTGCTTGTAAAAGAGTCCTGCTGCACTTTAAGCTGCATGCATGAAAATGCCCTGAAACTTGAACTGCCTAAATCAAAGCCAGCCAGCTGAGAAATCCAGCACAGAACCAGCAAAAGTGGATTGCATATTAGTGAAAATTTGGGAGACTGATACATCAGCATCTGGATCCAGTCTAGCTCTAACACCTACAAAAAATCATCAGAATTCCACAGGCTAAGAATGGAAAAATCCTATTGACACAATGGAAAAAATCCTATAAATACATATCCTGTGGATTTGCTATCCTTTGGAAGCAGAAGCTGCTGCTCAGATGAAAGGGTCTTTGCCTCCAGAACTGTTTGAGATTCCATCCCACACATTGCACCCACCTAAACCAGCCTGTAATAGTTCTCACAGAAACACGCAGAATGCCCAACAATCAAAGAACTAACAGAGCAAATATAAGAGCAAATGGAAGCTGGTTGAATTGTCAGGACCAGTCCAGACTGGGAAAGGAATTTCACAGAAACTCCCCAAAGGGAAGAATTTAGGATGGCTTCAGGTGAGGAGGCTGGCAAGGACAGTAAGCTGAGGCCACTAAGTGAATCAAAGTAGAAAAACATGGGTAAGGTGGGCAAGGGAAAAATATCTATGGAAAACACTATAAAGCATTTAATTGTTAGCTGATGTGGAAAATCCATTATATTCCTATACTTCAGCCTTTATGGAAATATCAATTGCAGCAAGCATTTTGGAGGCTGATATTTTTACACAGAAAGAGCTTGCAAATACCTTAGAAAATGTCGTTGTAAGCATCCTGGATTACATGCACAGAATGCAGAGTCCTGTAGCTCTTCCAGATGCTAAGGAGATAGTGAAATGCAGAGCTGAGTATCCAGAGGCTTAGGCTATTGAAATTACATAAAAATTGAAAGTGAGCATGCCAGAGCTGCTTTTAATTTTCAAGTCCTTCTATATGCATTAGCTGTAAATAAGACCTTAAAAACCTTTTTTGGACTACTAAAAAAAATGGAAAGGTATTAGCTGACATTCCTGATATTCCGAGATCCAAGGCTTTCAGAACTATTCTCTTTTCTCCTTTCAACGTGACATCAATGTAAATATAGAGGATAGCTTTACGTCACAACCCACACTTACAACTAGTAATAAATTTATCAGTCAAGGTGTCAGGGAAAAATGCTGTAAAGTCTCTGAAGAACTGAAACAATTTGAGAAATATAGAGGAAATTTCATGGATAAGATTGACCTGCTGAATTAGAAGTAATCACAACAGCATGTTTGACATCAGTTCCAATATTTGGCAAGACAAATCCACTATTCTGATTTATTCCACGTGTGATCTCTTTTGGTCTTCCCGTGTTTGTACCTTCTCCTGCATAACAACAGATCCTTACCCAATTCCACATAAAACTAAAAAGCAGAAGGAGAAAAACACCTAATTGCAATTGATTATGGAAGCATGAGAAATACCCAGTTTTCATGTGTTCTTTCTTAAATTAAACTCAGGGATTAAGTATAGGAATACGTTGTAAATGGGCTGAAACACAATAATCCTTTAAGTAATAGAATGGAAAATGATACAAATGTGCTTTCTGTGGACTAAAATCCATTGGAAGCATCATAGAAAAACTAAAAAACTGTATGGAAAGGCTGAAATGACACAATAGTCTCTAAGAACTTCACAGATGTAGACACTTTATGTTCTCAAAGAACGTTGTTATGTTTACAAATTCTCATGGTAATGCCTGCTGTCTTCCCTATTTGAAACATTTTCATATCCTTAATGTGTAAAAGTATGTAAACAAAAGAAATATATAGCACTGGAAACATCAATTATATAATTGCACATACAGCTGACTTAAAAAAAAAAAAAAAAAAAAAAAAATGAAAGAGGCATTTTCCAATGAAAGTCTTCAGTTTATTCCAAAACCATTTTTATCACCAATAACAACAAGGTTCCATGTTGTGAACAGCTAGTTTTGTCTTAGCTAATCATCACCTCTTCCCACACCCAAGAAGAGCCAGCAATGGCTGGGAATGAGATCTGAAGTTATGATGTTACCATCTGTGCCAGAAAAAAAAAAAAAAAAATGCTTTGGGAATGTATTAACCAGAATTGCAATATCTGTAAATGACTTGTAAGGTTATAATTTCTCTGTAGTATTTCATCATTTTGAGATTATAAGCATTTACTTTATATATATAGGTGTGTGTGTGTGTGTGTGTATACACATATTGGCAGAATGACACACACACGGATACCACTCTTGCTTCTCCTGTCTTATTCATACTCTTGATACGTTTGAAATGAGAAAACACACAAAGTATAACACTGTAGTAAAGCTAAGCATTATGACCTGCATTGCATTTACAAAAGAATGGGATGTCTACATTTTTGTAAATCAGTTACTTTATTTTCTTACAAAGTTTATTTTTCCTTTATAACACATCTTATCTCTAAAGAGATACTCATGGCACAAATGACTTGAAAACACAACTAGCTTCCTGGAAAACAATTTTAAGGTCACTAGCATAAAACATTTCTCCTGAAGCATTTCTAATAACTTTCTGAAAGCTATTACTAAAAAGAGAACAATTATATAAAATTTAAAAGCATTTGTATGTAAGAAAACTGTATATCAATATCTAGACACTGTCTTCCATAAAATATGTGTGCCAAAGCTATTCCAGTGGAGGGAGCAAATTCAATTTGTTAAAATTCCCCCAGATCTAGATGTTTTAAGTGGCAGCTTAGCGTGGATACAAACTCTTCCTTTAGTCCAAATTTACTCCTCTTTCTTGATCCAGAATCCAGTTCTATTTCATCCCAGAGGTCATCAATGTCACCACATTTGAATTTAGAATTCCAGATTTGAGGGCTTTGTTTGTAAGAATCTAAAATATAGTTTATCCCATATTTACCTTTTCTTGTTGTAATGGCTGTTAGGCTGAATAAACAACAATTTTGAAGTAACATAATCAATGAAGTCTAACAGAATAAATGATACAAATCAACAGTTAGTTATATGGAAGAGCCATGTAGTGGGAGATGACAAGGTATTTTGTTCTATGACAATCAGATTATAATAACTCTGAATACTGTAGGTGTTTATTTTGTTCCCTGTTAAGGTTCAGATTTCAAAAATATAAACTTTACATGGAAGACTGTGCATGAAAACAAATTTTGTACATGATTATGCTCACATCAAAAAATAATTAACATCAAGCACTCCCCTTGTCAGACATTGAAGTGCTGCTTAAAATTAGTAGTCAACAACAACAAAAAAAAGTTTTTGTTTTTGTTTTTTTTCCCGAGGCAATGATTTTCATATTAAACCACAGAAAAGTAATGATTATAAATAAATAAAAATTCAGTTGTAATACAAAAAGGCTTGATCTTCACTATTGAGAACTGAAGTAATATCATTAGCAGATTAAATCTTCCTCATAGGTGACTAGGCTTTTTTATATTGTGGTTAAGACTTCCAGTGCTGGAACACAGCAACAGGCTACAACAGGGTGAGTGGCAAGATAGTTAATTACCTGCTGTTGCAAAGAAGACTGAAGGCTGCTTGCTGTGAAGGAAATTGGGGACCGGGGCTGATCCTACTGAAATATCAGAAGAGGAAAGGCCCTCCAGGTCATGCTCCTGCTGCAAGTCCGAAGGCATGATGGAAGACCATGCACTGGAGCACAGACTGCAGGCCAGGTGCCCTGTTCACTGGCAGTGACCCTTATTATTACCCAAAAGAAGCCCAAGGGGAACAAAGAGGGAATCAGCAGCGATAGAGACTGAACATATTTGGAACCTGAACAAAAAGCTGCTTTTTCTTATACACATCATAACTTAAGTTCAGTAGACATATACAGCTTCAGCAGAAGCCTGATGGGGATCTGACAGTTGTTGATTATCTCATCTCTGGGACAGCAGAGAATAGGGTTCTTGCCAGTACTGCAAATTACTGCCTATCCCCATTACTCTGCTCAGGGAACATGCAACTCTGTCCCCATCCCACAACTCAGACCATACACATAGGGAAGAGGCTTAGACTCAGCCCAGGTCTTCTGAATTTGTAATGGCTAAACTCAGGAAATCTTGTTCCAGCAATCACAGATATTATAATAAGGAAAAAAAAAAAAAAAAAACTGTAAATCTCTGAAGCAAACCCACCTCTATCAAGACTTCTCTATTCTGCTGCCAGCTCAACAACAACTTGGTTGTTTATCAGTGGCAGACCCAGGGTAGAACAGACCTCCTATTATAAGCAGAACCTTGAACAAAAGTGTTTATCTTTTAAAGAGAGAAAATAAATGACTTTAAAATGTTTTTCACAAGCCAAGCTCAGTGTGTCATCCAACTCTTAAAAAAATGGATGTTTCTACACAATTACTTCTACTCTGGACTCAACCACTTCATTTAATAATCAATGCCTCCCACTCTCAGCTGTTTGCATATGTTCTTTAGCCTCTTTTACTAGTTAGATTGTAAAAATTACATGTGTGGATATGTAGGATTATACATACACATCCAGGACAAGAATATTTATTCAGAATAAATGATTTGGCTCTAAAGGAAATGAATTGGCTGGGTAGATAATTCCTAATATCTCTAGACCCCCTGAGAAAAAGAACATCAGAGATAATACATGGAAGTGAAATACCAAGTGTTATTTCTCAAAATTCATACGGCCTGTTTAAGTAGAAAAGAACAAAATGTCCCGGCCATATTTCACTTAATCTACTAGAAACACTCATGCAATAACAGGCAGTGCTTTTATTTTCCAAGCTCCTCCACCGAGGGCTACCTTAATCCCATTTGGAAATTCACATTTTCTAAAAAAAACAAGAACTTCTGGGAAAACAGGGCCATGGAAGGGGTTTCATAACAGTTATTCTTCCCAACATTCACCCTTGGTATGACTTCCACTTACAGCAGTATATTACACACCCAATGAGACATTTCTCTTTTTGAAACCAGATCCTGAAGCATTATATAAGCACTTATCCAATTTCCAGAATTTGTGTAAACAGCTTGCTTGTAGACACAGGCCATATAAAACAGAACTGAAAGGACCATTTGAAATCCTTTACTATATTCACATTCCTTGAGTTTCACATTCTAGGAACACAACTAGTCGAAGGCCACCATTAAGACAAACACATAAAACTAATGGTTTTAATTTGGTTTTGCTCATTGGTCATACTTATAACTGTTACTGAATGCTTTATGATGTAAAAACATGTAAGTGTGCCAGGCACTGTGTAAATATTGTGCATATGTATTAATTACCAGACAGCCTTTACCCTGAACAATATCGATGCTGAAACAGAAAATGAGTATAAAAGATCAATCCAAGGGCACTGGGTGAGGAAATGATGCTAGAAGGTGAAATTTCTTGATACAAGAACACTGTTAGGAATTGTACTCTGAACATTCATCCCCGTTGATGATTACCAAGCTGTTGTCACTAAGGATTAATTTCCATGTTTTCGTAGAATACAATATGGCAAAGCACTCAGAGACAAATCACAAGTTTGCTGCTGCACCACGCTGAATCATCAGGCCTGACGAGGCAGCTTGTGAGAACTTGGTCCGCTCACTGCCAGACTCACTCAAATAGTCATCCTCTGACCAAATAAAATAAAATAAAATAAAATAAAGAAAATAAAAAATAAAAAGATTTTAGCACGGCTAAAGTTGCGTAAAACCTTTACGACTGAAAGGCTTGCAATTTGTGCTTGTCCCGAAAGGGACCAAAAGGCTGAAACGGTGCTGTCTGACTTCTGGAGGAGCGTTTTGCTACTCGGAGACCCAGAGGGAAAGGCGTCCAGAGGGAAAGAAGCTCCCCCGCAGGGCCTTACTGCTGGCAGCGCCCCCGGCCGGCCACGGCCGCCCTCCCCGGCCCCGGCTCCCGCGGCGTTGCAGCCGGGGCCCCCCAGCCGAACGCGGAGGGTCGGTGGCCCGGCTCCATCCCTGCCCCCGCGAGCACCGAATACCTGTTGGCACCGCCCGCCTTTTGTCCCAGCTACACAGTGACAAACATCATACAGCCAACAGAACGAAACTGTATTTTTTTTAATCGTGTTTCCTCTTGAATTCCGCCTGATATTTGCAAGTGCGGGAGGGCTAGGGGCAGCGAGCCCTGGCCGGGGCCGGACCGGGGGTGCAGGAGCGTGGTGCGGTAAGAGGGGGCGCACCGCCATCTCGTGGCCGTCCGGCAGACTGCAGGCGGCGCCCCGCGCGGGTGGGCGGCTGTGGCAGCTGACCCCGGCTGCCGCGGGGAGCGGGGGTTCAAGAAGCACAGCCCCCGGGGAGGAACGCATTTTCGGTCTGAACATGAGCCTTCCGGGCTCTGTTCAATTCGATCAGCTGTCCTGCAAAACCTCTTCGTGAAACTTGAAACGTCAAGACTGTTATAGTACATATAGGATATATATGTCCATAATATATATATATATGTCCATAATATATGCATATGTTCATAATATATATATATAATTTTTTCTCTATCTCTATCTCTTCGTTTTTTAATTATTTTTTTAAAGTATGCTGTAATCTTATGAATATATATTGCTCTTCTGATCTAAGAAAATGCAAGATTTTTAACTTTACATATGTAAAAGTAGTACATGATGAGCTAAAAAACACTGGTCTGGAATGTCAGAAAAGTTTCCTTTATTTTTGATGATGATATGTTCTCATTATCCAACACTGCCTGTTCACATCCAACATCTTCCTAAAGATGTTTTAGCGTATATCTTTTCTGTATTAAAGAAAAGGGACTCATAGGATGGTTTGGGTTGGAAGAGATGTTAAAGACCACCCAGTTCCAACCCCCCTGCCATAGGCAGGACATCTCCCACCAGACCAGGTTGCCCAAAGCCCCATCTAGCCTGCCCTTAAACACTTTCAGGGATAACACAATAGAGCCACTTTCAATGTGGACCGGAGGATTTTTAGACACATCATGTGATCTTCTAGGTACAGTCTGCTGGTTTTGTCATCTCAGGCTTATTTTTATTTTGTGATTTCAGAAGATTTGTGTTCCCACCAGTGAATCTGGTTTCCAGTACTACCCACTCATGTACAAACAGAATATACTGACTGAGACGGAACAAAACATAGGCTCATAGAGTCCAATGAAACTTCTACACATATAGCCCTTTTGCTGTAGAATGCTTCAGACTCAATCTCACTTCAAAGAATACAGGTTTTGATGAAGAAGAGGGTGCAAAGACAATTTGATTAAAGCATGAGGTTGCAAAGATACAGATGAGGTGTGATGGGGCACTAGCCCTAATTCATTCTCTGTATCACCAGCCACACTGCTGGTGAAAATATCAAATCATCTTGCTTTTAGTGTTCTCAAAGCATCATTTTCTTCAAGAAACATTGTTAAACTTTCACTTAACCAAAAAAAAGAAGAAAAATCATGGTATCTGCTAATCTGAACTGACAGTGCAGTTGGCAGGCCAGTATGTTTCAAGTTCCTCAGGAGGTACCCAGCCTGCTAATGCCCTGCAAAAAACCCTCTTAGTGACTTGCCAGAGTGGTTCTTTTGCTGCCCAATAGCCACACTCATTCAAGATCAGTCAGAAGGAAAAAAGCTTAGCTCTCTTTGAAGAAACAATAACATACAGCATTCAAGGATTCAGGGGGAGAGAAAAAAAAAAAAAAAAGAAAGAAAGAAAAAAAAAAAAAGAGGACTTTTCTTGGAAATCTTTACTTTGGAATTCCCTCTTTTTCACTGAAATATTTTGAACTGAAGGAGAGAGAGAGAGCCTAGGCAAGAAAACATTAGTATTTGTGCTTTGGATTAGTTGAAGTAAAGAACTGATAATCTAGTAAAATAAAATTTTTGTTGTTGCCAGTAAATCTATGTATGTGTATATAAATATAAATATATACATTCATGCACAGTAAACAGGCAAGTATATGTAATTGATTTATATTTATGTAGTTTGGGTACTGTAGTTGAGCAAGTCTATCACTGACATACTTGCTTCATATTGACAGCAGAGACTGTAAGAGGAGCACACTGTGATTAGCATGCTCGACGAGCTGTGATGAGCCCTGTGTTCCCAATCTTTCTCCTTACACTTTGCTATATATTAAGCAGTGTGAAAAGTGTAATATTCAATGAAATTTGATATCAAACTCTCAGGCAGCTGCAGAATAAAAATTCTTAGGTTTGTAAGAATTTTGCACAGTGGCCACAATGCTGAGTGAACTCTGGATTTTTTGAGGGGTTGATAGCATAAACTGCTACAGTCTGAGATAAAGAATTAGTCTTGCTAGTTTAAAGACTAGAACAAACTCACAGCCTCAGTGGTTTGATAGAGAGGTGATCGTGTAAGGCACCCTGTCAAACAAGTTTCACAGACATGTTATTTGTAGATGATTTTCAAAGACAAATTTGAGGATATAGCAATCTACTTCTTGGCAGTTCATGAGTGAAAGACACAAAAATAGCAATCTAAATTTGTTGACTATGCTATTTGTAGGCCTTATTATCCATGTGGTAATGTCACTCAGATACAGAGATATACTGTATATATGTGCAGATCACATGTATGTACATTTATGTTTTAGCCCTCTTTTGTGTCACAAAAAGCTTATAGATCACTGCACCCACCTTTTTTTCTTTAAAAATAAAAAAAAAAATAAAAAAAAAGTATGATGTCCTTGTTGGAAATGTAGACATCTCCTTATAGTCCTTTATCTCACTGAATGCATACATGTCTGAAAGCTTTTCAGGATTAGGGCCAATATGCCATTTTAACAGCAATGTGCAATCACACATGGCAAGTAGATCAGCGACTGAATGCTATAATGGCCTTTTGAGCAAGGGGCTGACTCAGCCTCTTCCACAGCCTGTCGCACAGGGTTTGCAATCCAACTCCATATCCCCCATTCTGGTGTACCCTTCCAGTGGTGACAGGTTTCTGGGTGACTGTTCTGTAGCTCATGATCAGCTGGAGGCTGGCAGAAGGAAGTGCAAAGAAGCTCTGCTCTGCAAATAACAGGCTGCAAAGAGAAGCTGACGTGCACAGAGAGTGTAAATAAGATGGGGAGGAGGAGGATGTCTGCCAAAAACAACACAAGGCTTTAAAGGCCTGGTTTCACTGCTAAAAGTCCAACCCCTAGCTTCTCCACCTCTAACTGAATCAAACCCTCTTGCAGCTGATCCCTCTTACTCTGTTCTTTCCCACACATCAGTCTCAAAAAAAAAAAAAAAAAAAAAAAAAAAAAAAAAAGCCCTGTGGTGAGTAGTGTCTTGTTGGAAGGAAATATGGATGAGACAACAATGTTACCTGAAATAATTCAGATTTTTAGGGCTGTTCTTTTTTGAAATGCCCTGGAAAGTCTGTCTTTGAGCATTTTTGAAGGGGGTGAACACCATTTATGCAAGCAGTCAAAAACTGGATCCTGGCAACAGACACAATGAGAACATGACCTATGCAACTGAATCCACTCTAGTACTATACCAAGCGCTGAAAAGTCAGTAGAAGTTGCAAAGGTCCCATTAATATCCTTTTGCAGAGTTTTCATGTAGTAGGGACACTAAGTATTCAGATTATTTCTACTGAGATTTTGGTATACTATCTATATAAACGAGAAAATCCTCTAATTTGTTTGGATTGTTTTCTGGCTTCTAAAACTTGTGCCCATATGTTTATGAAACACTGAGAAACACCAAGAAACAGAAATATTGTATGGACTGTGTTATTTCCCCCTGCAGACATGGTACAACTTGAGCCACACTGAAGTGTGGAACTCGCATTGGCACTGTGTCTGTGGGAAGAGAAACCTCCTCACATGGAAGGAATGGAGAGGGGAACAGCAAAACTCAGAGTTTCAGTGGAAAGAGATGCCATGGAACTGGGTAATGACATTTTTGAAATTCCAGCAAAAGACTTTAAAATCCAAAGCCTGTTTTTTTTGTTTGATTGTTTTTTGTTTTGGTTTGGTTTGGTTTGTTTTTAGTTTGTTGTTTGTTTGTTTTTGTTTTGTTTTGTTTTGTTCCAAAAACAATGAGCATGTGCTGATTCCACTGGAGGTGATAGCAGGAACCACTGTGCAGTGATTGTCCCCTGTGGCCAAAGTTCACTTTTCTCTCATCATGTTGAAGCTTCCCAGCTACAAAATGAAGTATTAAGACTTCGTATTTTTTTTTTCTCAAACTTTTCTGGAAAGCTATTACAGCCTGCAGATATTAAAGGTGATTGAACTGGGAATTCAACAGCTCAGAAGTTTTAAAGATCTAGGCAGCCACCCCTCATTTCCTGGATTAAACTGCACCTGCTCAGAGACTTAGAAGGGGAAAGGAGAACAGGAGGACAAATCAGGATTCAGATATTGTAGCCATAGATGTGGTCTGCCACCTTCTCCACTGCTTTAGTAATTTTAAATTTCTTTCTATTTTGGTATTGTTCTGAACTTTTGACTTTGCTTGGAAACTGTGCTAAATAAAGCACCATTTTTATGGCATTCTACTTACATGTTTTTAATGTGACTACTATTATGTGAAAACAGAAATCATACCTACTTTCCATATATTCCTTGGACTTTGGGGTATATCACCTGCATAGATAATTTCCGGTTTTACAAAATGATTAAACATTCATCAATACACCAATCTACTTCAAGAGCCTGAGAATACAGCAGGCAACAGGCACCTGTACAGTGTTTTGCAAGACTGATAGATAAATAATTTGTAGTGTCCTCTAGTCTTCACTCCTTCAGATAAGCTCTTCATTCTCATTCCTCAATTGCTGCAAGTACAAATGAGTGCTCTGGGCAGCCATATATTGATTGTCCAGACAGGATTTCATTAGCCACAGCAGAAGAGAGCTTAGTCTTTCAAAATAAACTGGCTACTCTTTCCAAATGCTTAGGTCGTTAGAAGGTTTTGTAACCAATGCAAAAAGTTATCTCAGAGCTACAGAGCAAGAGAAAACATGCCGCTGTTTGGGTCAAAATAAGGTTCAAGATAAGATTCAAACACTGCGGACAAAATCCAGAAAGCACTTGATGGAAGATGGGAAGAAGGGCTTAACAAATATTCATTAATATGAGTGTGAATCAGGCTAGCTTGTAGTCTGAGCTCACAGGTCAAGCCACAGAATACAGACGCACTTGCTATTCTACAGAGGCTGAGGAGCCCTCTTAAATATTTATCAAAAGACTTTCAGATCGCTTAAAAGAAAACTGATTTTTTTTTAAGTTTCCACATTCTTAGTGCCTATTTCTCATAGATTGTTTTTTGTTGTTGATGTGTTGTGGGGTTTTTTTGCTTTTTTTGGGAGAGGGCGGTCCAATCAGGGGATATTTTCTTTTGGGTGTTTCTTTGCTACCCTCATAAAGGTAATATTACTTTAAAGCCCATTTTGACTCTCTCAGTTTTGCATATTCTGTCTGCTGAGTCTCCATGAAATACAGCAGGATGTAATGAAGCCTATTACCATTTAGAGACAATATTGAGCAGACTAGCAAAAGGTGACAAGTTATCTTTATTGAACAGCTATGTTACTCACTGATGACAATTAAGCTTTATGGATTCATTTGGTGCAATAATATAAAGCACATGGCATGGAACACATGAAGCATATATCTTAGACACAGTTCAGGAAGTCCTTATTATTTTCCTAATAACATTTCAGATAATGTCATGAACAACATTATTAGTAGCATCTTAGAGATGGTACACGTAAATTATTTTGCTATGAATCCTGTGTAGTTATTCTGAAATTCTCCTTACTTTGAAGAAAGAGGAATTCAGAAAATATGGAGGAATGCTATACTGAGTTGATTGCAAGGTGATAGAGTGTTCATGAATACCACCCATTGTGTCAAATGACTCACACATCTGTCAGGTATGCTGCATTAGCCCACAGAAAGCCTTTTGTACAAGTTGTGTCCTATAAAAAAAATATATATATATATATATATATGAAAAAAAAAAAAAAGCTTTGTCTTTTGATGTCAATCATGCTGATGGATAGGCCCAAGGTGTTAATGAGTAAGCTTTAAAAAATATTTATGCTCTGCCAAATCTCTGCATCACGTCAGTAGGCACTAAGCTAGGCAGTTGGAAGCAACAGAATATTTAGAAAGGACAGTTCTACTTCTGACTCATTAAAAAAAAAAAAAAAAAAAAAAAAAAAAAAAAAAGCGAGCGTTTTTAAGCTCTCTCTACCAATTCTCTTGAGCCCTTTGTGTTCTTTTATAAACATGATTTAACAACATTGTATCAGTTTACCTAAAACAGATTAACTCCAAGTGACTTTGATACTTCTTCAGTTACACTTGCCTTTACATTTTGCTAAGTGTAAAGTCTAAAATCAATGAGCCAAAATCTTGAGTTACTCCAGATTTTTTTCTGGGTAACTAAGACAGACATCTTAACACATTCTGTTTAGTACGTGTCATGCAACACTTTCAGTTTTATTCTGCCGTGGAAATAATATAACACAAGAGTCTCTAACTGTGAGATACAAGAATTATCGTTCAGGGGGGAATCAAGTGTGACTTGCAGTTTCTCAGAATCTGAATGCAGAAGAGATTGCTTTGGCTGCCCTATTGGATGTCATCCAGAGTACAGTCCAGTACGTTTCTTTCATTTCTCTCTACCTAAAGCATACCTTCAAAACAAATGCAACATCTTGCTTTCAAAATTACGGATTGTGGTACACTGTCAATAATTTTTTCTGATGATTATTGACTATAACTAAAAATGTTTGTTTGTTTTTTTTCCAATCTTAAGCTATTAAGAAAAATTCTAGAGATTGGATCATTTTTGCTTTTTTTTGCTAACCTAAAAGGAATCTACTCACTATTGCCGATTACATTGGAATTGGGCAAAATGGTGATAATATTTTGTTTTGTGTTAAATGTCTCTTTTTCAGTATAGAATTTCAAATTCTTTCATTTTCACTGATTTGTAGGGTTTGTTTTTTTTTTATTCTCTTAAAAGTTTTCAGGATAAATGGTACTCTTGAAATATAATATTTTTCAATAATTTTCATCCATATCTGAAACTAATGAAAGTAATAACAAAACAGTCACATTTTACATTACATCTGTGCTATATTTAATTCAAAATAAAATAAAATCCTATTCTGCAGATCAGCTAAGCATCTGTATTGCAAAATACACACTGAATAGAGATTCTGATTGCCTTTGATATTTTTTTTTTCATGTAACAAGGTTTCTGTAGTTGTACCTAAAAGAAAATCTCAGCTAAATACAATACTGGCTTCCCTGAAGTTTTCTTATTAGTGAAACTATAAAATATACATGTTGCATATGGTTCAACTGAGTCGTATATGTCATAACATACAGCACTGTTCAGCACAGATATGGTCAGAAAGAAATCACATTTTGTAAGAATTCTTAGAGCTTAATGCAGAAAGATCACTGTCAGAAATAAAAAATAAAATGCTGAAAATAAAACATTTATAAAATAAGTTATTTTTAGATTCTGATGTCTGCAATCTCTGTTAAGCTAAACAATTGAATTATAGGTATTAGAGTCTTTTAAAGTGTAAAAAAATATAAAGGAACTGATTAGAACTGCATATCAAATATTTCCCTTACTTTTGGAAGAATGTTGAAATTTATTGAAAAAAATTCAGCCTGACTTAGGATGAAATAAAATAAAATAAAATAAAAGTCAAAACCCTGAAAACATCTAAAAAAAAACAAACTGGAAAAAAAAAAAAAAAAAAACTCAGCAAGTCTATCACAGTATTTGTTTATTCTATTTCAGTTTTTTTTCTCCTTTTACTATATTTAGCTTACAAGTATAAATAAAGCAGTTCCTGAAACTGGAAATGAGATTTTAATTAAAAATAAAATAAAATAAAATACAGCATTTCACTAACATTAAATTTATTCCTGGAAGATGAAAATAAAAACTATATTTTAAAAAGGTTTTCCTATCAATTGTATCTTGTTTCAGTGAATCATAGTTTTCCAACAACAACCAAAAAAAAGAACACTAAATAAAATTTTCATCCACTCTTCCACAGGCTTCCAATGGAAAAGTTCAGGTTTTCAGTCTCATTTTTGTAATATTAACGACTTTAATATGTTATCAAATGGAGAAGATTAGTTTTTCCTCTGAAGAGCATATGTTAATGCCAAGCCCTGTCTTGATTGACAGCAATGATGATCAAAGATGCCACCTAAATTGCTTCTCTATTCTTATTGCTAGTGTATTTCCCAAAGGACTCAAACTGAAGACTCAAGCTACACACCAGCATTAACAAGACTGAAAGAAGCACTGAAAATGTTTCTGAGCAGATCCTCAACTAGTGAAACCTGGCACTGCTCCACCGACTCCTTGTTTTCACTCCTTCTCCTTCTGTCTCGCTTGTGCTTATGTGTGGGCTGCTGCCCTGCCTTAGACATTTTCTGAGGAACAGGCTCACAGCAAGCAAAGCAGATAGATTAAATAGGTAGAAACTTCTGAGCAACCTACAAGAGATTGAACAACAACCTAAAAATAAAACTAGTTACCAAATGATAGTATTTATTTGTGCCAGAACACTGGGCTAAATTATCAGCTGGTATAAATAAGGATAGGTCTATTGCTGTATGTGGAGCCAGACCAATTGACATCAAATTGCAATCTACTTTTATTGACTCCACAGGAGCTACAACAGCTAATGAGGATCTAGCCCATTTCATTAAGTTAATTAAAATTATGTGCTACACTGTGCATGAGGGTTTTGTTCTGTGTAGAGATGATAAATTTCGCTAAAACTAGAGAGACCTAATTCTCCTCATTGTACCACTGTTGTAAATCATCAATAATACAACTGTAAACATCGTCAACACAAAAATGATAGGGATGAGATCAATATCAGCACAAGAAAAGCATGCATTTCCTAGACTTAAGCAAAAAGACCAGGACTAAACTGCTTTTAAAGGCCTATATTATGAGTCTGTAATATCAACTTATCAGATATCTCAATTTTTTAGGTGTAATGAAAAGAAGGTGTGTGTCTTTGAGAAAATAAAACATTAGAGAAAATAAGAAAGTTTTGATGCACAAAATCTGAACAAATTTTAACTAAAAGTTCTCTGTCACTACACTTTTTATCTTTTTTTTAATCTGATTTTAAAACTAGTTCTTGCACAAATGCATCGTCTGTTTGTCATCATTGTTGTTTAGATATATGACAAATTAAATAAAGTTGAAAGCAACAGTAACAGGAATAATCTATAAGAAAGAAGAAAGCAACATACTCTAAAGGCTAATGCTAGGTATGCTTTCAAAACTATTAAATCCTTTAAAAAAAGAAATAAAGTTGAATGCTGGAAAAGCTAAGTACTTGCTATTTTATTCTTGGATTTGATAGGACCAATGGTGCTCTGCAGTTTAGCCCTTTGTTTAAGAATCCCAGATGAAATTTCAATTTGGCAAGAGGCTCAGCTAGAGTTTCAGTAAGCCGAGTCCCATTGATTCAGTGTTTTTAGTCCAGACTGGGAGAAAAAGGAGGATGTTATATGGTAGACCATGGTCTGAATGGTACAAAGTTCTAGATGTTGAAGTCAGTATCAGCTATTTACCAAAAAGCTGGTTTGGGCTCATTCTAGAAGTCCAAATTACTTTTGGAGGTGCCACTTTTTTTTTTTTTTTTTTTTTTTTAGTGTTCATGGATGGAAATACTTCCGATTTAAATATCTGCTAAACTGCTAGTAAATCTGCCAGATCTCTGCTCATGTGTCTGTCTCTGCAGAGTTGAGAAAATAAGACAAAACCATGCCATCTTTACTACAAGCAACAGTTCCCTGTTTGTTGATGTCACTCACATGGCTTAGTAAGGACTGTTTTCAAAGGCTTGCAGGTCTCTCTCCACAACTAGTACACATGAAAGAGTATTGACTTCTCACTTTACAATCTTTGCAATTCTCCTCAGTTCTTTTCCCTTTCTCTATGAAATTGATTAATTTGTCTCTCTGGAAATAATGTAAATTTTTGCTATATTTCTTTCTACAACAAATGTGCAAAATTTTAGAATTTGAGTGCAGGTGGTCTTATTTGGGTCAATGTTTCTCAAGTGTGTCCCCTGCAAATCTGAAAAGAAGAAAAGCTGGAAATTAGATTGTATAACATGTGTAGACAAAAGATGGCAGAACTAGGGTAGAGATACCATTTGCCTGGAAGAGGTGAAATTCAGCATTGAAAATAAATGGAAGAAACAAAATTTTTCAGCTGTTACAGAGTTCGGGTGTTAAGTGGAGCAAATATGCATCTGTCAGATGCATGTGTAAAATTAATGAGAACAGCCAGGCTTTGTTTCCTTAAGCATCTGGAGTCAATGTTGTGTTATTCCTTGTACCTTGTGCTTTCTCTTCAGATGTCACTCTGTGCCTTGCATCTTCCACCATGACTGGGGTGATCATTTGAAATTCTGTTGTATTAAGCAAAGGTAATCTTTATCCAAGTTAGCATATTTAAACTGTTTTTTATTATTATTATTTTTATTTTTTGCTTTTAATGAATTTCAAATAGTTCGTTGGCTTTCCCATCCCTAAACTTGTTGCTATGTTTATCAGTCCATACTGGTATCACCCCTTCACGGCTCTTTTCAGTGGTGGCCAGTGCCAGGACAAAGGCAATGGGCACAAACTGGAACACAAGAGGTTTCACCTGAACACTGGGAAGCACTTCTTTACTGTGTAGGTGATGAAGCACTGAAATAGTTTGCCCAGAGAGGTTCTGGACTTTCTGTCCTTGGAGATGTTCAAAAGCATGGTCTTGGGCAAACTGTTCTACATGTCCCACATGTCTACATGCTTTGGTAAGGGGGTTGGGACCAGATAACCCCCAGAGATCCCTTCCAACCTCAACCATTCTGTGATTCTGTGATATAAAACTTCAGTGGGCATTTTGGGTATTCCTTTGTTTCATGCAGAATTTCTTAGCATAGTCAGTAAGATGAAGAGAGTAAGTGTGCAAGTTCTACCATCAGCACTGGATGTCTGGAATCGTAATGTGACAAACATGAAATTGTCACCAGAATGAGTGAGTCTCACTTTAAATGTTCCTAAACCAAACATTCATCCTGGCTTGTCTGTTCAAGTGTTCAGGAACTTGAGGTTCTTTCCAGGTGATCAGAAATGCTATAACAGGCAGAGGATAAGGAAATTGCCTCTTACTCATACACAGAAATGCAATTTGACTCTCCAGTTTGCTACTGCTTAAATGAAGAGGTTTCTGTGTCAGAGTTTGAACCTACTAAGTATAGGATATAACTGTTCTGTATGGCAAATGATACACCAATAGGCAAGCTGTATGGCAGAAGGATTGAGTCACTTGGATGGAAAAGATCTATTTGCAGTTGGTCTTGCTGTAGATTCTTAAGAAATCCATAGGAAAGGAAAATCCAGAAAGGCAGATAAGCAGAAGAGAGGGAATATATCAGAGTTCATACCAGCAGAACTGGACATTTTACTCAGAGGAAGTGGAAACAACTTGTTTCATCACAGTATTTTGGTACAAGGGATGGACAGTTGTTGAGTTTCCTTGCATCCAATTCTGTAATAATGACATCAGAAAACTAAACATTATTAATTAAAATAAATCACTCAAAATGATGCTAGGTGTTTTCTTCTAAGGCAAATAAAGTATGCTCCAGTTAATTTGACACTTTTAAATATGAAAATAAATTGAATTTTGAGAAAACTGACTTAGTGATGGGAATAGACTGGATGTGAGGAAATCAGAAATATATGGATAAAGCTATTATAGCCTGACAGACTTCAACTATTGAACAAGATGTCTGATATCTTGTTAGATTAAAAATATTAAATACAACACCAAGCCCAGGTAAGGATTAAGGAGATGGAAAATGCAAAGAATCATACTTTTAAAGGATGTCCCACACAATCAGTGGCCAAATCTGAGAGGTAAAAAAGTCATCAGAAGGCCAAGGGACCTCAATGACAAGAAAATAACCTGCTTCCAAGGTCAGTAATAAGCATGTTGTCAGGTTTTCTCAGAAGAGACAATAAGTCTCCCTACAGCTGTGTACACTATGTCTATTAATCTTTCCCCAAACAACTCCAATTAGTAACCCTTAACAGTAAGCAATGAAGTCTGTATTCATGCTCTTACATAACTTGTATGATTACCATGAATTATAATTATACAATTTAAAATAAAATTGCAGCCCTCACTTTCAAATCAGAATTCTCTGTGCAAGTTATATTTTTATGTACAAGTCCGAAATAATAATATTGGGGTCATAAAAGGTAATTCTAAAAATACATTCACCAAAAGAAATGTTAGCATTGTTATTTGAATGTAAGGAGCTGAATGAGAAAATATCAATGTACAGAGATATAAAGCAGATGACACTATCTTTTGCCAATCTAAAACACAGAGATGGCATCACTGGGAGGTTAATGATACCTAACTAAATGTAAAAAAGCTCAAGAATGTGATACAGAAAAATCACACAGAATTTAGCAAGACCTTATACCATCAATGAAAGTAAAAATTCAATTGTGAATTTAAAATCAGTTGGCCCTTTTGAATAGCACCCAATCTTTAAGAAAGAGAGAGATGAATAAAAACTCAGTATCTCCCAATGAGCAAATGTGGTGACAAAACCTAAGCACGTAACTAACTACAGAGATATGTAGGTAGGAGATATAGTAACATAAAATTATAACATTTGTGCTTTTTATGAGAGGATCTATATGGATCAGTCAGCTGTTTATACCGTGTTAACAGCATCTTAACATTTCTGGTAAGAGCATGTGGGTTTTTTTTATGTTATTTTATTTCTGCACAATTAGTGAGAATCAGACATTCTCATATTTAGTCACACCTTTAAAAGGCTGGGAATTTTGTTTTTCCAGTCACCTATTTCACTTTTCCCTAATGATAGACATATCTTGTTTGTTTGTTTTTTTCCTTTGGAATTTCTATTTAAAATTTTGGTTACACATCCAAACACCCCCATCCCCCCTGATTGATCCAACCTCTCTGATGAATTCCTTTTACTGATGCAGCTGTGTAATACTATAAATATCCTTAACTCAAAAATCAGCCTTGTCCAGAACATTTTGTAACACCTATTCTGTAAGAGAATTCCCTTGATTTTTTGGTAATCCTTGTGGTTCTGCATTCACACTTTCAAAAACTCATAACAGGGAATAATTTACAATGGCATCCCTTAATCAAATGTCAGATTAAGCATATGCTAATGTATTATACTGAATAATAGTAGACACAGCTTATAGAAGAAATGGAAACTAAAAGTAAGGATTGATGAAGAAAAGAAGACAGCACCTTAAGACTACTGAAGAGCAAAGGTTACTTCCCAATGGAAACCATCCCTCCTGAGCTGGTATGTGCCTGCAGAAAATAAAGAAAAGAAAAATTATTATTAATGAGGCCTCCATGAGAGAATCATATTTGCAGGCATTAAGAAATCACCCAGCAGAGAAGAAAAGCATGAAGTGATTCCAAACAAATGAAGGCTGAGCTGTATTCAGCTGCGCTATCTCTTCCTGAGGAGGAAGAGACAACCTTGGAGCAAACAGAGTGTTTGTCAGTCATCAGGACTTTAATGGAAAGAAATCTCTGTAAGACTTTTTTGCAATAACCAGAGAAAGATGAACTTTATTTAGACCTGACAGGCATGTAGGTTTGATCCAGACTGTCTAGGTTACAGGGTGTTTCTCAGGAGGGGTTTTAGTGTAACGTGAACCAGTTATGTACAGGTCAAAACAGGTGCTGCACAGTTTATGAATACCTCTTTCCACTATATATGTATTTTCAGGTAACACCCAGCTTCCCTGGCACTTTTGGACCATGTAACTACCCAGAAACTGCAATTAGGATCTTAGCATAGTAGTATATATCCCTACCAAAGATTTTGTAAGTTTTCAGATAGGAGTGAGGTAGGGTCACACTGCTAAATTTGACAAATCTTAGTGCATCATGCAGCACACCAGGAACAGTCCCAGAAGTTGCTGGGAATGCACTCACGTCACAAAACAGTTCCTTCTTTGCTTTTTTTGCCCTGTATGCTACTCAGTTAATTCAGGAATGAATGATGGCTCTCCCCCTTTCCCTTCCTTCCTCTCTCCCACCCACTTTGCCTTCGCTTCCTGATGGGGAGATGCGTAGTCTCTTGAATCATAGCTACCCTATACGAACACTGTCAGATTCTGTGGACAAAAATAGAACCTCGTAAATTGTGTATGTGTAAGAGGGGGGCTGAATCATTACTGATTTCAGTAGGTATGGGAACTTGTAGCCTATAAACCCTAATAGTTTTTTCCTCAGTCTAGTGTTCTTGGTATTATTCATATACACACAAGTTTTCATTAAAAGATCTACTTATTTCAAGAAATTTTTAGGACTTGTAATGACCTCCCCACAGTCATGCCTTCACATTAATCTTCAGAAGAACTTTGGGAGCTCATATCTCTGAAGATGCTTCATTTCACCAAACTTCCATACCTTTCTTAGACTTTTCATCTCAACCTAATCTTTACCTTTCCCATGGCTTTTCTGAGATCCTTAGGTTGTTTCCTGTTTCTCACTGACTCTAAACCCTTATTTTTTCTTCTTTTCCAAACCGTCCCTTGTCTTTCTCTCCTACAGAGCCACTGTGAGCACAAACAAGGCATCTATTAACCTAACATTTTATTTTTATTTTATTTTTGCTACTGCTGTACAGCATCAGATAACCTTAGTGATTCAAAGAACTCATAGCATTACCAGCATACAGCTGCCCAAAAGATTTAACCGACAAATTTCTTCCAAAATCCTTTGATTCCTCCCCATGGTAGCCTCAAATCTAGTGATATGATTAGTTTGAGAAAACTTGAACAGACAATATCAAGTAAGGATACAGGAATTAATACCTGCTCTATTAAGTTAAGAGAATAGCTTTATTGTAAAGTACAAAAGGGTATTGGTTGCTATTTTAATCTGTTACTGCGAATGTGGTTTGCAGTTAGGAATATTCATTTCAGGAAGATAAACTTCTGAGAGCTCATATTCAAATTGTTCCGTGTGTCCTTCCCACTGCTTTGATTCTTCTCTATAGCAGAATCACAAGGTAAACATTCATAATCAGATTACATGGTCCAATGATTCTGAATATTACCTGATTATTTCACTTCCCAGACTCAGAGTACACAATGACATTCTTCAAAATTAATTGAGAAGTACAAATAGACAGTCGGTAATACTTGGGGGTAGGGAGAATCCCTTTACTGGAAAAATCCTGGAAAATAATTTTCTGAAAGACATGTCAGAACAATATGGTTGCCCCTCAGACATCAAGGAATAAAAACACTGACTATACCTTGATGTTTTAACATGTGCAGTTAACACATACTGCAGGAACACTCTGGATCAAAAATAATTCTTAGTTTCTGAATAGGTTCATGAGCATTGTAATTGTTCTGGTTATAAAAAGATACACTGGAGATGATGTTCAGGCATTTAAGACACTGGGATGAAAAGCTTAAAATGTTGTGAATTTCTATTCTCAACTTTACCTGAAATCTCTTGCATTGCTTCAGACAGACTGGTAATGCATGCGATGTTGTATTACAATGAATTTTACAGGACAGGGCAATTAAGTTTGTAAATAAACTACATCTTAGTAAGAAAAGTAAATTTAAAATGTTATGGCATGCAATTGACTGGAAGGAGCACTGGCATCAAGGTCAAGAGAAAATGATACTCCAAAACTGGAATGTTAATGAAAAATTCAATGAAATCTAGAAAGGAAAAGTCTAAATCACTAAACGTTGGAGCTTTTCCTCATTTGCACTTAGGAAATGACACAAAATAAGCTTTGGTAGTGTACTACACAGGAATATAAACTAGATGTAAGAGTGGCCCTTAACCCTTGCTTTAAAAACACACTTTTGCATTCCAGGGAAAAATACTGAGTAATTTCTGCCTCTGTAACTTTGAAGTCTCCATTTTTGAGAAACATAAAATGTATATTAATTAGACTAATATCAGAAGAAAATTTCTAATTCAGGCCTGAGGCAAATAAGTGTCATTTCATTTCTGCCAATGGACTGTTTTGAAACTGGTGTACTGTTATTTTTATAGACTATCAAGATAATTTCTGAGCACACTAAATTAAGTGGTGAATACATTCCTAACAAAATGTTCTCTTTGAAAACTTCCATTGAAATACAAGGTGTAGGCAGCTCATACTGCTAGGTGAATGTGATATGAATTACTTTAAGAAGATATAGTGACTCCAAAATTATCATCAATTAGAGTTGCCGAATTAAGTAAGAAAAAATAACGGACAAGATATGGAGGTGGGAGTTATAAAGATATAGATACTACTAAAAATACAGGCAAAGCTGTAAAAGCATCATGACACAGTACCTAATGATTTGCTTATTATTCAACATCTATTAAAATGCCAGCTTTTTAAGAACTTATATTCTCTTTGTTTCCTAGATCTAATGGTTCGTAATTTTTTTCCTGCTGGTTCCAGTACTGGATAGCTTCAATTAATGCTGAGTTTTCAATGTGATTGTGCTAAAACATCTATTGTACAGTAAGTTACTGATTCACAAATGGTATCTTATTTATATGTATACTGACTGTATATGTGTTGTCAACCTAAAACAAATATGTTAGAATCTATCCATTTAAACCTCTCTTGAAGATTTGGAACTAATCAAATCCACAACAGTCAGTGTTTTTATTACTTGTCCAGGCTTCTTCATAAGAGTTCATCATGCCTTTTATTGTGTTACACTTTGCTAAAAACAAACATAAATTTGGGCTTTTTTTGAGTGGTTCTACATTTCAAGATACTTTCTTTGCTATAAAAAAAATCTTTTAGGGAAAATATATACATATATATATCAGCATATATATATATATATCAACAGTTTGTTTGTAGTAAACACCTTATTGTTTAGCACCACTTGAAGAGATTTTAAAACACTTAACCGGAGACTTGAAATAAACTATATGCCCAGTCTCAGTATTTGATACAGCAAGCTTCTTGGGGCAGAGACCATCAGAAGATTTTATTTGTACATAGTGTTTAGCACAGTGAGACCCCTGTTTTTGATGGCAGCCCCTGAGTGCTAGAGTAATAGAAATAATAAACGATAATAATCATAAAGACTGCCTATTAACTTAACAGGCATTTTTTGAAATAATGAATCATCAAGAAAACTATTTTTTTTCCCAATAAGCAATTCAGCCATTTCCTCTCATCACAGATAATATACATCTCTCTTCTTTGCTGTTTGCAGAAAATCTGTGGTTGTGCTGTGTCTTCTTATGAGAAAATTGGTTCATGAAATGGAACAATTTTTCTCAGACTCATGATTTCTTCTTTATTGAGGGCCAAATTGATCCTGTGTTCAATTGCCCAAGTCTGGGACAGCAAGCAGTTACTGCACCTCCAGAGCAACCCAGGGAAGAAATTGTGACTCAGAGACTTCCAATCCCTTTCTCGGTCTCAGTTGCCTACTTGCTCCAGAAAGTAACCTGCAAATGCTCTATAGTATAGACTATTTACCACCCCTGCCAGATCAGCTCAGCTAACTGCCATGTTGAGGGGTGAGAGCCAAGATTACATTCACACCCTGCTCATGTGTGCAGAGGACATGAAAAGGAAAAGAGTTCTAGCTGAAAAGACTATATTACCTGTCCTGTGGTGAACTCAAATTCTGTGAAGGCCATGTGTACACGTAGTACTTCAGTAAGGACAGATAAATCTAGGCATCAGTCTGACCCATCATTATCATTTAATGGCATGTGACTAAGAAAACAAAATCCCCAAAAGTGGAAAAGTCATATCCTTCCTCTACCTGATCAAAATAATACTAAAGGGTATTCCATTATGTTTTTTTTTTGTTTGTTTAATTTGTCTTGACTTGAGTCAACAACTAATTTAATCTCAGAAAACCTTATGGCCCACATATGGGACTTAGGCATATGTAGGTCTTAAGCATACAGTGTTATGTTGGCATGCCTGGCATGTTTCAGTGACAATATTCTATGGAGAAGTGTTAATGTTTATAGCCTCTATTTCTGAGACTTTAAAGTTGCCAGTGGCAACTGAAGTGTCTTTGATTGCCTTTATTTGCTGTGTGGTTTCATATTAATGACTAAATAAAATAGCCAGATGATTTGAGCTCTCAAAAAAATCACCTTTGATTCTGGATCAAAGACATGTTTAACAATATCCACAGTCCTCATGCGTCCACACCACACAATTTGATGTACTCATCATCAATCATATGCCTTATGATTAATTTGAGTCTTTATGAGTAATGTCTATCACCGCAGTCCTGGCATGAATAATTATTGTTCTGCACCCTGCTGAGATAACTCATTTCTGACAAGGATCTGCAGTTTGATATCTGCACAAAAAGAAAGATGAAATGGGAATAGTTTATTAGAATGGCATAGACTGTCCATAATTCTTGTAATAAACTTTTTTACATCCTAGGAATTGATAGTGACTTCAAAGAAAAACATGTGAAACAGACCTCAATAACTTGGAGGTATCATCTTTGTAATTACCCCTGGATCTTTCTAACAACATGGGGAATCTGTATATCAAAAATAGTCATGGGAGTTTAAGAGCCTGCTGATTTTCTTCAGACTTGTACTGCAAATAGAAATCACAGTCAGAAACAAAGCCAGGTCATTCAGAGGAAAACAGGATAACATAGGCAAGATCAAAACAAGCCTGAATTTAAAACACACACACACACACAAATCCTGTTTAGTATAGAGTCTGATCACGGAAGAAAAAGAATAGACAACAAGACAGACATGCAGGAGCTAGAAAGCTAGTGAGCACAGCTGGCTCCTGCAAACCCAAGTCCAAAGTGTGACCCACATGGGCAAAAAATACCTTTGCCAGCAATTGTCCTTTGCCAGAGCTGCAGTTTCAGTCCCGTCAAGAGGTTTCACCCTTGTGTGTCATCAACAAGTTCTCCCTTTGGGAACATCAATGGTGCTGATTTGAGCAACAGCTCTGGTGAGAACAGCACCATGGCTTACATACTGAAGAGTGTGAGCGAGTTGACACAGGACGCTGCATGCATCTATCATTAAGTCAAACAGGACCCAAAACTGAGGTTCTCCATCTTTCAGGCAGGTGTTCGAGACACTAGATAGCTATTTCTGCTCTAACTCGAAGAACATTTAAGTATGACATGTGAAATGAAAAAGAACTAACAGAAGAGACTGAGAACTTCTCAATTTCAAAATACCCTACAGTCTGGCAATTGAGTTTCTTCTTACCAACGAAATGAAAAAGACTTATATTTTCTAGTCTTCCAACAGCAAAAGAGGAATTTGAGTCCAGGTTTCCCACAGGCTGTATGAGAGCCCTTACTAGTGTGCAAGTGAGTAAAGCAGACAGTGCCTTCTGCTGTGTGAATCTAGGTTTTGAAGCCATAACAAGACATTCTGGCAGTGGGGGCAGGATGTCAGTTTAATACCATCCTGCCTTCTCTCCACATGTAACGAAAGTATAGCAAAAAATAAGTGGCAAAAGCTTCTTACCTTTACTATCACATAAATGGCTACTCAGAAAGTCAGCATATGGTCTTCTTGCCCTAGCCTTGCTATAGTTCTAGTTTTCTTTTTTTTTTTTCCTTTTTCTCTCCCAACTAAAACTGCAGTTCATCAGTTCTTCTAAAACTTGAATAGACCAAGCTGTTTTAAACACATCCTCTAGTGATTCAGCCTTAGTATCATGGCTCTGATACAAATTCTGCCTACAACTGTTAAGGAAAGACAGTTTCCTTCTTTCTTGGCTTGTCTCTACAACAGCATCCCTTCCCCCAAAAAACACTGCCTACTTCAGCCTTCTTCTTTTCTAAGATGTGAACTTTTATACTAGACTTAGCTCTTAATTTCATATCTTGAAAAAATAATCCTGTTGTCTTTCAAGCAATAAACAGGTATCCTGCTTGCAGTTACTATCGTATCCACAGGTTCATCTAAAAAATCTCATATACCTCCTGTGGGGACATACTTTCTATGTCACACTTGCACTTCTGACTGATCAGACACACTTCCAACTGATTTCCCTAATAGCTTCCATTAGTTTAATTGCATGTACTAGTATTGTTAGTATAAAATCAGCATCTGTATTATTTTATTATACATTATATAGGTATTTTTTCCTTATACTTCACATAAAGGTAAGCAAAACTACAGCTGCCATCCTGAATTTACAGAATCTGGAACAGCAGCACGCAGTAGGGGCTGTTCCTTTGGTCTTGGCAGAGCACCAGTACTGAGCCATAGAGATGAACCATTATACATATAGGCGGATTTTTTTCATTCCTCCTAGAAAGTTTTAGAAACATAACAAAAACAAGTATTTATTCCTTGTTTTAACACCCTTCCATGACTTATCAAATAAGTGACTCAAAATGAACAGCAAAGTTGTCTATAATATTTTGTAATATATTGGTAGTGTTTAATGTCAAAAAACACCAACAGGTCACTTGATCTGTTCTTTGTACCTCACAGCCCAATAAAAGTACATTTGCATTGAGGCAATTACTTTTGCAATTAGACGACTCCCTGCAACAATTTGCATGAATCATCCTCACTGTTAAATATATCTTCTCCTTTCTGAATTGAATTTCTCTGACTTCAGCTTCTAATCACTGATTTTGCCATTGCTTTCTCAGATTTCCCTTCACTCAGTGAAATTATTAACACTAAAATTCACTGCTCAATTTTCTTATTGATAAGTATGGTCTATCATTTTCTCTTATTCTTTACTGCCCAGCACTTGCTCCATCTCTTTAATCCTGCTGGTGTCTCTTTCTTGTATTTAAACAACTCTCTTTCTATAAATGGCAATGCTGCTTCCATATTGCCATTGCTAATATTTTAACTGATCAAACTGCACTTGCCTTTTCTCATCTGTTCAGGCCAGTGATTATGTTGTGATTAGCTGGATCTTCCTTACCATCACAATAATCCATCAAACATGAGAATCCAATCCTCATTTTACTACCTCCCACCCACTCACAGCTCAAAATAACCTGGATTTGATAAGCTTCCAAGTGCCCTGCAAGAATGAGAAAGAACTTCTAAGCAAGGTTCAAGAAATACTCATCATAGTGGTGAAGGGGTAAAAATGAGTAACTCAAGATGTTTAGTTCATTGGATTTCTGCCGGAACAAGTTACTGAAATGGTGATTTTTGTAGAAACAGTGTTACATTGCACAACAGTGAAGTGGTAAGTTACTTTCTTAAATAGTTTTACATCCAAGTAAAGTGAAAAGAAAAAAGATTTACAAAGTAGCACTAGAGAATTAGGCTTAATTTGAGTTATGATTCTTTTATAGCAGAGAATTTTCTGATGAATTTTCTATGATTTAAATGGTTTAGATTTTTTTAGTTTTTATTTTACCCATGTATATACATCCTTTGGCTTTTTTACCAAAAATTTTCTATGACATTTTTCTTTAATGTTTGTTCACTGCATGGACAAGGGAATGACTATGGTGCATTTAATAAAATATTAAATTCAAATTTTAGGAGACTGAAAAAGCAAACAGTTTTCAATTCCCAAATCATGAATATCAACATCACAACTTGCTTCACAGTGTCAAGGTTGAGTTCAAAAAGCAGACGAAGATTCCCATCCCATGAATAAATTACTATTTTGAATTGAAGAAAGAAGAGGAATCATCACTGGGTTGCCAGTTCAATAATCCCATATCACACCATTGTGTTTGAAGTCAGAAAGTAGTAGTGATGTTTTTGAAATAGGTATGCACGTTTTTTACAAGATCACTAATTATTACAATTCCAAATATGTTTGATATTTTTTATTTAGAAATAAAATGTTAAGACAAAAAATATAAACAACATCATCAAAGTATTTTTTATCATACGTTTTCATATGTTAATCAAAAATGCACTAGTATTGTTTTTTGTATACTTGTAGTAGTTGTATTTTCAGTCTCCTGAATTATTGTGTAGTTTCTAGCCACTAGCAAACATAAGGTAACTTCATGTAGAAAGTCTGATCAAGCTGGGTGATAGAGAAGTAAAAGGCAAGTGACTTCTCTCTTCTTAAGAAGAATGTCATGCATGTGGAAGATTCTATTGAGGTGCATACAGGAAAGGAGAACTGGGACAACCCTAAATAAGCCCAACCTAACAGCAAATGATACTTTAATTTCTTTGTTATAAGACTATTTCTTTCCATATAATTTTAAGATTCCAAGGGAGGTTCCTAAGAAGAGTTTAAACTGTCTAAATCATGAAATATTGTTGTACCAGAATTCTGTGCTGCAAAAAGCCCCCTAGGGTTTACCTTTGCTCCCATTACTCCTGGATGTTCGTAGAAAAGAGAAGTGAGCATACAGACAGGAGGGAGAGATGGTAATATCCAGCCAGGACAGTGAGCTGGATACGTGAAAGTCCAAGATCTTGGGACATCTCACAGTGTTCACTTGTCTTACAGTCTGGACATAGCCTCAATTTAGCTTCCCTTCACAGCCAAGAAAGAAATAGGAGTACCCAGAAGAGTTATTCTGATCTGGTCTACCTCTGTTTCAGTTCCTGGAAAACCTGCAGCAGTAAAGGGAATTTGTCCTTTGCCTTTCAAAAGTGATTGCTACTTTGATGTAAGAACAGATGGCAATTTCTTTCATTATAAAATAAAACTAAAATATGCATGTGTGTGTGAATGCATATATGCGTTTAATTACATAAGTATATCTATATAAATATAGATTCATACAATGTATTAAATAGAATATAGAGGACTGTTCAGACACTAGTACCTTCTAGCTAAAAATATGAGGAGGAAATTTTGAAGGTTTCAACAAACAAACAAGTCCTTTGGAAAACTGTACTTATGGTAGTATATTATTTGACATTAAAAATTTATCTCTTGGAGGTAGCATATTTATATATTTAAAATATAAAAAATATATATATTAAAGATTTTTAATCATTCTAATGAGAATTTGTATGTTCAACTTATTTTCAGAAAAACTAACAAGCCTAAAAATCCAAAGTTTGTTGCAATGTTAACTGTAGCTTCTTAAAAGTGCAGTCTCTGAACTGTAGGAATGGTAACTGAAGCTGAATTTCAGGGATGTACTGATTTTTTTTCACTTCTTGCTCTAAACTGGCAACATTCCATGTCTATTGATGGTCAGTAGTAAACACAGAAGAAATCTTAGAAGTTGCTAAACACTGTAATTGAAACATGTGCAGTCAGATCAGAGTAAAAGAAATCCAACACTAATGAATTTAACCTGAGTTCATTCCAGGCTTGTAACTTTCAGTCCAGCCCCGTCTCTCTCTTGCTGTGGAAGGACTTGGCATCTAGTAATTCCCTTCTTGTAGTGATCTGTACACCCCTAGCTGGGTACCCACAAGTTCAAGAGAAAGGTCAAAAAGAAAAAAAAAGTATATTGGAAGCATCCTGCACTCTGAATTTTCAAGAAAGCATATGTTAGAGCAGAGGCCTGCTGTGCAATATGAGCTTTCAAGGGACAAGGTCAGGTAGATCATTGAGTCAAACCAAAAAAAACAATTCCAAAATCCCTTACGAGGTATGCTCTTTTCATTTATTACTGTATATTTTCTTTCATCTCTCCCTATTTTCCTCTTTGTCCTTATTTCTGAGAAGCATTTAATCCTAAAATAATGTGTAACAGATGAGCATTGAAGAAAACTGAATTTGTTTTTCAAATGAATCTTGTGAGGATTCAGTAACTGCTTCAAAAGAAATCACTATTAATTGATCTGTATGATACTACAAGGTTTGATACTTTCTTTTGCAGTTCTCTTGTTCTTCACCTACAGTTTAGTATTTTAAGGTCTCAACACCTACACCTTTTAATTTTGCTATGAAATGTTCTGCAACTTCACTTTTCTGTTATCGCTTTGTGTTTTGCAGGCAAAGTATTGATTTAATTTACAAGCATTCCAGTTTTCTACAGCTACAGTTCTTCATTTTTCATCTTTTTTATATTAATGTCTAAATCTCTAGAAAATTGAAATGCCACACTAGTAATACCTGCTTCTACTTAATATGTCAAAAATGTAGTTTTATAACTGAGTATAAAAAGACATTCAGATTATTGACATTTAACTGTAAAGAATATGAGACTGCCATTATTTACAAGTGGTTTATTACTTTCTTTTATGAATAGGTTTAAAGAACTTTGTTAATTATATGCTGTATGAGTGAAAAAAAAAATCTCTACTTATACATTTTAAATGCCTCTTTTTCTATATAATTACCTTTAAAGTAAGATGAGCATTGCTGCTTTGCATTAAATTTATACTCTGATATGTTCTCTGAATACGCTATAAATGCAGAGGTTCTTACTTTCTTAATAGAATTTCACTTTTCTCATCTAGAGTTTCAATATTTCAGGGGTCTTTTCATTTGATTATACATGCAAATCACTTGGGAGACCTAATACACTTATCTAAAAATTACTCATTCCTGTATAACGAATTTAACAATTTCATCTACAGTGAACAAGACTTTCAAAACTGTTTCGAGTATCTCTGAAGAATTGCTGTCTTTCTTGTACAGAGCCCTACAGATACTGCCATCCAGCTTTAATGCAACCAATGCACTGTAAGGTCACAGACAGATTAATGTTTTTGTCAAATACAAAGTTTAAACTGCTTTTTGAGTATTTCCCACTTTCTGTTTTGGGGGTTCATGTGTAATGGGGCTGATTCCCGTACATTAAACTGAACAAAATGCCATCGGGCAAGTACTACTATCAAGGCAATGCTGTGACTCTTCATTCTGCCTCTGCTATAAAGGGTGATAAAATATTTCACCAGTTTCTCTTGTGCAACAAGATGCCCAGATGAGGTAAGATACAGGTTATGAGTAGGGTGATATCAAACAACTGGTGGAAAAGTCACCAATTTAGTAAGGAAGACAGCATTTTGGTAGGATTGCCAAAAAGAACTAAGGCACTAAGTAGTTTTATTAAAGGTTTGGGAAATTAATTCAGTTTCAGATTAAAAGTAACAAGCACAAGCATTACATAAATGTCTGATTATTACCATTGTGCAAATGGCTGCATATAATGTAAGATTATATTTAAAACAATCACCCATGTCTTGAGAAATATTTTCTGTCCACATTATTAGTGAACCTACGCACTATGTAAGATAATCCTCAGAGTAAGAATAATTCTATCACAAATTGATGAAAGCCAAACTGTGAGAAAACTATGGGTAACTACATTTAAGATGTTAAAGCTCTGGAACAGAAAAATACAAGAAAAGTGCTAAAGAGTAAAACTTACTAGTTCATGTGATCTTGGAATTTTTTCAACTGAAGTACCACAGAAGTTGAAAAGTATTTCAAAGGAGTTTAATGCAATAATAATATAGTAACAAATTTAAACAAGTAATATAGTTAAGGCAAAAATCTGAAGATAGTTCCAGACTGTAAAAAAAAAAAAAAAAAAAAAAAAAAAATTATTAAGAATGGCTAGATCTAAAAAGCCTTAGGCAGGAAATTGTTTGGGGCTCAAAATACGGGAAAACAGGAAATAACAATTTAATTGACATTTCTATGTATATTTTTTGTGTGACTCTCATAGAATATTGCATTATTTTTTAATTGTGTTATTTCTAGAGTTCTCAAGTTATGTGAGTTACCTTCTTCTTCTTTCAAAAATTTCTTTGGAAAAAAGAATTTTCAAATTCCATCTGTTAAAAATAACCTTAAAACATTTTAAAAACATTTCATAAATGATATAAGTTTTTTAAAAAGCAAATCCATATATTTTATTTTTATAGATGTATATATCACATATATATATTTATTTCATTATTGTAAGAAAAATTGATGATAGTCTGTGGTTCATGATTTCGGGAAAGATGAGTTGATCACACTGACATTTTAAAGTCAACTAGATAACTTCTTTCCATCTCAGTCTACTTGTCTCACACATGAACACTACTACAAAAGAATACAAAAACAAGAAAGCGTCCATTCTTGATTTTTGGAAAATAAGTGTGTATAAAAAGATATGATATGAGGATCAGTTGTATTCCATATTCCCAATCTTATAAATTCAAACTAAGCCATGAACAGGGAGAGGAGAGTAATGAAAAATTCAAATCCAGGAGAGAATATTGATTTGGGGCTCTATATTTTACTAGCTACTTAAAAAAATGATTTTCCTTATTGACAAAAAGTTTAAAACAGATAGACCTCTATACCACTGTATATGCTGTTAACTGGTTCTTTTGCTTTCTCTGTAGCATATTTCAAGAGTATTGAAGCTACAGTATATGGAAGTAGTTCCAGTTAGTCCATGCCTCCAGCTTCCAGCTATGTTCTTTGTTACTTCTCTATTATTACTTTTCCTCATGTCATATTACACACTAATGGCACAATAGCTGCTGCACTTGTCAAATATACTGTCTTAGTAAATTGTAAGAATGTAAATTGTTCATATTTGCCTCTGTAAAATAATAAACCCTTGCTTAGCAAAACCAGATTCAGTGATTTTATCTTAGAAATATTCAATAAGATAAAGGTTTAACTTCTAATATATTTATGAATACATATATTATACAGGAGAACATACTCATTTTCAACAGAAAGCCTCAGAGAAAAGCAAATGTTCCATTAAATAATTTGGAAAAAATGTCATCCTCAGACAATAGCCCAGTCTCCTGTCTCCAAGAACCTATCTGCCAGCACTAGATTTTCTCAACATCCTGTATAATGGAGGATTTCCCACATTCAGCTCCTTCTTCTTGTGTGAAAAGCATGTGGAACATGACTTTTTATTTTCATTTTTTAGAGGAAGCTGAACACTTTTTTTCAATGACAGATTGACTTGCCTGTTCAATGGATCTATAATGGATGCATTGGATCCATCGTAAACACACCATCTGACTTACCCTACAGGCATAGAATGGTTTGTTCTGAGTCCATATGAACAGCAGTATACATTCCCAACTGTAGTGCTCTCATTTTCAACATTTATGTAGTGCTGCAGGGGAGAGTCCATGGTCTTAACTCACTTTGTGTATTATGAATCACCATAATATCTTCTGAGCTACCCAACTCTTCCTTCTCATTCATTGCATGATCTCACCAGTCTAGCTGGTCAAAGACAGAATCTTCATGCTTAACAAACTGAAACGTACTTCCTGTTGTAGGTTCCATGTCTTCATTGTACTCAGAATATTCTGTGTGCCTAAAAGCTAGTGAAATCATTCTGGTAAAATGTCCCTGTCTGAGACCTTTTTTCTTACTACTATTATCTATTTATTTAGTTATTTATAATCTTGTGTACAGGGGACAGATCTTTTCCAACACCAACCTCAATGACGGATTCTCAGTAATGATCCCATGTTCATCACCTTCAAATCAAATTACAACATCCATCTTCTTGCAGTTTAGTTCCCCAACATCATTGTACAGTGAACTTAGATTACTGCTCAATTACAGTGAACTTAATGTTTATGGTCACTGAAACAATACATTGCAATACAAAGAGTTCTTTCCCTTGACGAAAGGACAAGAGGGCAGGAGTATCACACTGGACTGGACCACTTTTACTATTCTAAAGACGGGCACAAAGGCACTGACCCTGCTACTATCTAGGGCACAAAGATACTAACCCTGCTTTAAATAAGAGATGGTGTTACAAAACTCAGCATTGCTCAATAACAAACTAAGTATTTCACTTTGATATACTAAACAACTACATTATATTTAACAATACTATGAAAAGCCTCACCTGGACCATGACCTGGGACAGAACAGAGAAATAGCATCCGACAGGGTGTTTGTTGCTTTCCTCTCAGAGAACCATTAGTGAGAACTGAAGGGATGATCCTTATCCAAATCACACTTCAACAGACTTCAGATATAACTCTTATTTTACCAAAATTAGAAACTCCTAGACACTTTACCCCTTGACATTCTCAGAGAAGTTGCTTTTAACTTTTTTTTTCAAATAAAAAAAAAAAAAAAGATTTATTCAATTTGCTTCCAAAAAGCTAGGATGAGGTGGTTCTACTTTTTCTGGAGGGCTAAATTTACTGTTATGAAAGAATAAAAATCATCTCTTAAATGAATAAAGAGAGTAAAAGTATGCCTTAAAATAGAAGACTGATTGCAATTGTAACTATGTAGAAGTTATTGGTCTATATTAGACTCATGTGGCGATATAACCTGAGAAAGTACATGTTTTCCCAAGGAAATGGCTGTAGTAATTTACTTACCTGACATTTTTTTTTAGTATTCATCCTTTTCTTGCTTTTCTTTTTTTTCTAAGTTCTGATGTTAATAAAAAAAAAAAAAAATCATACCATTCTGCATAATAAAATATTTAATTACAACAGTTTATTTCCCATTATCCTTTTGGGAGGTGTTGGTTTGTTGGTTTTTTTTGTTGTTTTTTTTTTTTTTGTAGAAAAATTATTTTTTGGTGATATCTGGTTGGGAAAAAGGGACTATTAATGGGTGAATGAATGTCACTTCATTGAGGGCAAAACAGATGATCCAATCATTTCTAAACGGACTACTTTCTGTTCTGAGAAAGTGCTAACAGAACTAAATAGAGATGATCGGAAAAATGGAAGAAGAGTACATATTGGATAGTTTCAACTTGCCTACAGCACATTGTACTTTTGAATTTATGGCAATTTGTGATAAGCTAGGATCCCTTCACATTAAAAAAGTTAAAATTATCAGTATATTCTAGAAGATATACTGGAAATTTCAACAAATGAGCTGCAGTCAGAAAGAAGAACAGAAAAGCTGTTGATATTAGAGGAAATGGTTCTATAAAAGGTAGAGAAATAGATACACCAAAAGAGTTCAGGATAGGAAAAAAGTTTGATAGTATATGAGCACTTAAAAAATGAAAATGACAGATTCTAGTACAGAAAGACTAAAATTATTGAAGGATAAAAAAAAAAAAAAATGAAATTGCTGGAAAATGAATCTTAAGGACTAGTAAACAAAGCAAGTGCAAAGATTTCACAGTTATAGCCAATTAATTCGATAGATGTTTTAAATATTCATAATACTTTAATAAACATATTTGTGCTTTGTTTACATCATAAGTTTTCTCACCTGACCTCTCCATTACTACCTATTTGTGTCTAATAACTCAAAAACACTTGTTGATAGATCAAATCTATCTACAGGGAAGGGAGGGGAGGGGAGGGGAGGGGAGAGGAGACTGGCACTTCCTTTCCACTTTCCCTACTCAAGAAGCTGTAGGGAGCAATGAGGTCACCTCTTAGCTTCCTTTTCTCCAGACTAGACAACCTAGGTGTCCTCAGCCTCTCCTTTGAGAACATGTTCTTCCAGCCCTTTTATCAGATTTGTTGCCCTCCTCTGGATGCTTTCAAGTAATTTAACATCCTTTTTATATTGTGGAGACCAGAACTGCACAAAATATTCAAGTGTGGCCATACTAACGCTAAACGAAGTGAGAGAATCACCTCTTTCACCCAGATATTTATGCTGTGTTTAATGCACTCCAAAATGTAGTTTGCCCTCTTGGCTGCCAGGACACACTGCTGGCTACCTATTGAGTCTACCATTGACTAGCACCCCCAGATCCCTTTCTGCTGAGCCAGCTCCTCTCCTAGTCTGTACCTGTGATCAACATTACACCATTCCAAGTGCATAACCCTTGTTGAATTTCAAGCTATTGCTGAATGCCCAGTGCTCCAATCTACCTAGATGCCTCTGCAAGGCGTCTCATCCCTCCAGGGAATCAGCCACAACTCCCAGTGTAGTGTCATCAGCACACTCGCTGAGGAAGGCATTCCAGTCCTGCATTCAGATAACTTATGAAAACTTTAAAGAGAATTGCCCCAAGAACCGAACCCAGAGGAACACTGCTATTGACAGACCACCAGCCAGATGCAGCCTCATTCACTATAACCCTTTGAGCTCTACCATCAAGCCAGTTCATCACCTAGCATAGCATGAACCTGTTCATCTCACAGTAGGGTAATTTGTCCAGAAGGATGCTGTGAAGGACAAGTGGAAAGAAAGGGAAGGATCTAAGAGGTAGGACCACTAAATATTTTCATAGAAAATAGCAAAAATTTCTCATGTCCTTTGTACATACAAATAGTCTTTTACTACACCTTTTAATAAATGAATATAAATTAAATATATCTGCATTGCACCATGGTGTTTGGTGCAAAGATATACCTTGCATTCTGAAAGCTGTACCCTCTAGCAGACCATGCTAGCAATAAGTGTATGTTTCCTTTTGGATTCATACACTGGCTACTGTTCCTGAGTTAATAAATTCCCTACAAGCTTGTGTGTCTTCTTGTCCAAAAGAGATTTGTTATGCATAAATCTGCAGAAATATGTTCGTTTTCCATATGGCTACAGCACAGGAACAGGAAGCTCTGATATCCCTCAAGCTTCAGTGAAGTGAGATATTTCTGCCAATGTTTCTAAAGCAAATCGTTGTTCTTCTTTTTTCTTTTTTATTTTTATTTTTTAATTAAAATATTAGAGCTTGAATCACTCCCCTAGAACAATAAAGAGTCCAAGGGAAACATACTTGTTGAGAAATTGTAGGATCGGAGCATCTTTCTTTGTAAGTAATTCTGTACTTTGGTAATATATTTTAATCCAAATCACTTGAAAAACTGTCCACAATACAGTTAATGGATTTAACTGCAAATAATACTGCTTTGACCTTTCTCCATCTAGATGTAGACTTTTCACCCTCTAGCAACTGCCTTTTTAAAATTCACTGATGACATACTTTTATTAATAGACAAAAGACCATTGATGATATCCACAGATCTAAAGCTTTTGATTTAATCATCATGTTCCCTTGATTAAAGAAACTGCTATTCTTTGGTCAATTATTCCTGCTGTTATCTTGGGATGATTTTCTTGGACCATCACACAAGTGTTAGAGAGACAAATTCTAATAAAACTGGTACTTTTGTGTGTTATTTGAAAATGTTGATTGACTCTTATTTGTGCTGGAAAAACAAACTATTCAATAAGAAACAGCTCTCTGCACTGCATACAGAGAATCTATGGAATGGTGCCATAGATCAGTTCAGCAGAACAGACCTGTACAATCCTGTGTCTCAGAAGAGGTTAAAGGTGCCTTAGGGCTGCTCTAAATGATGCCAAGTAAACACATTTCTGAAAGAACTATATGTTAGTTGAATATTGTTGTGCACTATTTTTACTAATGGCAGGGTGTCTGTGCTATGACTGATTGGCGTGGATCTGTCAGAAAAGAGCTTGAGCTTTGTCTCAGGAAAATGTCTTTCCTCTTGTACCAGGCACTATGCAGGAAGCCCTGGCTGTGCCTGGATCTCCCAAGCCTCTTGACAAAGCAGCCTAGTGCACCTGAAAGGAAAAGATTTTACCTGCTCCATATATCAGCTCAGCTGGGTCCTTCAAGACCAAGAAGCCCTATGGTAGGACATTTTAAATCCTGTACTGGCCTGTCAGGGCCACATGTGCAACAGAGAAGGAAGGCTGTGCTTGATCAAGCCTATCAGCTTGCTTATTCCTGCAAATACCTGAGGCCAAAACTCAATCAAAAATATCTTGTCTGTGAATTTTGGAAAGTTTGTAAAAAACATCCTTGAGATCTTGTCCCCATTAAAAGCGGTGACAGAAGTCCAGATGACATCAATGAATCCAGAAGATATTCTCTGCAACTAGTTATGTGACACTGTGCCAAGCAACCTACGTAATCCTAGCTGAAAGTTACATTTGCATCCTACCTGTTTACATGAGCCTATTTTCCAGTGAAATCTCTGACAGTGCAAATACATTATTTTTGCTTTGAAAAGTCAGTTACGACTTTGCAAGCTTACTCACATAACCTTACTGAGTTAAAATACTTCTGATTCAAAAGTCTTGTTCTTCCTATTATGAACTGACATTCTTCTTCAGTTCATGCATCTTGAAAACATCACTGAATCAAGCGAGTTTAGTCATGTGGATTTATTTAATATATTGCATGTTTAGAAACCTGCAGTTGTTTTTTTGTTGGTGATGGTGGTGGTTTTTCTGTGTTTGCTCCTACGTCGTGCAACTGACCCTATGTCCTTCTAAAGAGAAATAATTTATTTCCAGTTATCCTAAAATATGACCTGTAATTACAATTCTACATTAAGGGAGATTTCTGTACATATACAGGGGTGGGTATAGACTTTGTCCCTGACAAAAAAAAAAAAAAAAAAAAAAAAAAAAAAAAAAAATCCTGAAGTAGTTGTGTTCTTGCAGATTTCCCTTAGAGATAATCACACCACTTCAGGGCACAATAGTCACCAGCTACAATACAACCTACTTTAAATAGAGAATTTGAAAGAAACATACAGACATTTTTCCTAATAACAAAATATTCATTGGCCATGAAATGCAAACAGTAACTGGACTGCCTGTTTGCCACAATACGCAGTTATTTTATCTGCTAGCTAGCTCCAAAAGAGGAAAGCTACCTCATCATAAGATTCAGTCAGAGAATCACAGGAATTAAAACTGTGAATTACTAATACTATCATCAAAAGTATCTCACTCCAAAGCTATATTACTTTGGTACACATATTTCTTATGTATCTTTGATAATTCAGACAAACTTTTATTGGATTTCCTAGATAATAAAACCTCTACTGTTGTTTTTCAAATGACTTTGCTGTCTAGCCATTATATTCTAGCCATCAGAAATGTTTTAAACACTCAGTTTAAATTTGCCTATATTTTATTTCTTCTTTCTTATGAATATGTACCCTAAAACTGCTGCCTTAAAAGGATCACCCACCTACATATGTGAAAACTGTTACCATGTTACTTTTACTCCTTGTTTATTCAAAGTAGATGTATTCAGCTTCAAAATTATTCCCAGCTGATTTTTCCCATTGATCAAAGCATATTATTTCTTCTAGGGCTGGCTTAAAAAACTTGAAAGTTTTGCACAAAATTTTCTTTTGTAAAATTGCCACTTGTTTCCCTATGAAAAACACTTATCCAGGTTAGTAGTGACTGAAATTCATTATCATATAATGGCAGCTGGTATTATTACAGATTTCTTTCCCCTGTGACATATGTTTTCAATACTGCAATTTATGATACAGCTTGAATGCGCTAGCAGATAGTCAAAATCACGCAGCAAGCGTGCAAATTTCTGAGCCAGACACAAATTTAAAATAAAGAAAGCATTTCAGTGTCAGTGCCATGATTCAAATGTTCTTTTCCCAGCTAGGATGGACTCATAGCTAACATATTTTGTTATCATGTCTTTACAAGATGAGTTTTTCTCTCACTCCAACTCTGTCAAAAGATGTTCTTAGAATTTTCAATGTACATGTAAGAATTAGGAATACGAATTCTATTCATTTTCAATTAAAATCTATTTTATTTCTGAGAGACAAATTGTTTGGGATTTTACATGCATTTGAAAATTATAGATTTTTCACTATTGATTCATCTGATTCTTTTCCTTTCAGTCCCCTCGCTCCTCATAATTTCCAAAACTGTTGGCCAATTTCAGACAAAGATTAGAAGGAGCTCAACACCTTAAAGAGAAATCTTACAACTTTCATCAGATATGGCACCTGGCTGGAGGACACAGACCCATGTTAATGTCCTGCTCATAATAGAGCATCAGTTGTGGCTGATCTTTTTTCATTGATCTCTTGCTATCCAGTCAGCAGTTATTCTTCCATCACTTCGGTGCAAATGTAGCTCTCAGCTACTAAGTATATCATGTCTTATGCCTAGCTGATATCTGCAGACATGAAAGACTGATGAGGGGACTGGGAAGAGAAGTCTAATGGAGTGGGGCATAAAGCTCAAGCTCAGCATAAATGGACAAGGCTGTGACAATGGGGCTAAGAAAGGGATGTAAGAATATCAAATATAAATCCTCAGGAGATCACTTCATTAGCTCTGCTCATCACAAAGCAATTTGTATTGTTATTTCTGTTAAGAAAACAGAAGCCAAAACACAAACAAGGAACTATGATGATAAAATGACTCCTTGTTACAATGACTTTTGAACACCAAAAGGAATAGAAAATAAGCTTACTATCTAAAAGAAAATGCATCTTCATTTTAGATTGTATAGATTGAACACAGACAGCTAAGGGATCACACTACAGAATTTTGCAGAGGAGCTTGAAGGAGATACACAGCTACATGATATTGCAGTTAGTGTGATAACATCTGAGCAGTCACAGCACCCCACTGCACTCAGCACAAGGCATGGACACAAATATATATATATATATATTTTCTACTTCTCATGTGATTTTATTTTCACCCACCTGTTTTCATGTCTCCTCTTATGTATACATAAGGATAATTCCAGTGGCTGAAGAGGGAAACCTCATTCACAACAAATTTTTTAAATTACCTTAAATCACCTCCTTGTAACAGCTAATCTGATGTCAAATTTATTAGTTTTCTAGAGGTATAGGGATAAAATGACTGTGTGATGGACCCCAGAATGGTCCCAGTAGTATTCTGTCAACTTGCTGTCAATTTTCACTCCTTCTCATGCCACCACTAGTAAAAAAAAAAAAAAAAAAAAAAAAAAAACTCGTAAAACCGGATACTATGTTACTGATGCAGTAAGATCAAGTTACATTGATATTGCAGGGGGAGCTTTGTGAGTAATTAGAGAATACTGGACTGCTGGGCTATCTGGCTGGTACTATCTTGGATAGCAAATTTATCTCAGAGAAGAGCTAAAGAAAAAAGTTGTCTAGGTCATTGGTTGGTCGATTGGTTTGAAAGAAAATGGGAAAAAAAGGCAAAAAGCAGAAAGCATAAAGAAGGGAAAGGGAAAAGGAAAGGGAAAGGGAAAAGGAAAGGGAAAAGGAAAGGGAAAGGGAAAGGGAAAGGGAAAGGGAAAGGGAAAGGGAAAGGGAAAGGGAAAGGGAAAGGGAAAGGGAAAGGGAAAGGGAAAGGGAAAGGGAAAACTTGTTTCAGTTCAGAAAACTAAAGCCTCACAGAGTTTATACTGCATGTTGATTTGGGTAATATAGTAAGACATAATACAATCTCTCAGTCAAGCAAGGATTGTGAGAAAATCTTTTCAAAATAATTATAATAATTATAATAATTTTGATAAGTATGGGAGAACTTATCCAAACACCAGAAAATCATAAACCAAACTTCATCCCTCTCCCTGCTCAATGTTACAAGATTGCTTAAAAACAATTGATTTTCAGAAAACAGCATAATTTGAATCTTCTTTTATGTTTTCTGGAGCTTGGGAAACATTTGATTAGTAAGCTAAAATCTTACTTATTTTTTAATATCAGTGTTCCTCCTTGTAAAGACCTCCACAGCGACAGAACTGCAACAACCACCAAGTATCCCTCAGGTCTGTGGTGAGGTTGTGAGAAATCCATTCTCAGGAGTCTTTCACTGTTGTATTTTTTAACAAATACCTTCCTTTGTTTTCTGTTTCAAGGGCAATAATTCTGTAGAAGCCTATACCAGCAAGACCTTATTACTAATCCAAACAGGAAAGTCAATTGCAGAAGACTATTCTCCTCCAACCATTGTTGTAATGTACATTATGAACAGACAGTGTCTTTCCCCCTGATCTGGAGATCCAGGCTGACCTTCCTCCCCCTCAGCTGTGGGATAACAGTGTGGGCAGCATAGGTGGAGGGTTGGTACATAGCCTTCTTCTCACCTGATAGAGAAGAGACATTTTATCCATTTTGTGTCATTTCACTGTTACATGGAAAGAGAAAAATAGCAGACTACTTTCAGCTAGTATTGAAAAATCAGCACCGTATGACTTTATTCAAAGTCCTTCCTTTAAAAACTTCCTGGGAATATGAATGTTCCACACGCAACAGAAAATAGCTATAGCTTGGCCATAACAGGAAACACAGCAGAGAACTGTTTGTGAGAAAGCAAAAAATTTCTTTTTTCCTCCTTTCATGACCCCTTCCTTTTGTGAACTGGAGGTTCTTAATGAAAAATGTGCACTCAAAAGATACATATGAGCTTTTTACAGTCTAGCATGAGCAAAGAAGCAGCTATTCATAGAGGCAAATGCCCAGCAGCTTATTTGAAATACTGTTCCTGCTGATAGCAGAGCAGCATTCAGAACAGAGAGTTTGTGTTATGGACAAAGCATTTTTTATAGTTACTATGTGATACGACAAGAAGAGAATACAAAGAAAAGTGATGAGATGAAGGCAAGGACAGAGCTGATGTGGTTTCATCAGAATTACTGTAATTACAAAAGTTTTCAGGAGTACAGTGTACGTGGGTGCACCATTCTCTATTGAATACTTGAAATATATCACCTGCACCCCTAAGCATGCTGACAGCAAATGCAGTACTGGCAGGAAGGTGTGGGGACCTGATGCCATGGCTAGTCAGGCTGTGATGATCCCCTGATCATCACACTTTCTTCCTCTGCTCTTATACATCCTATTCCAGCTCCCTAAGTGAATTCAAACCATCCAAAGTCACACTCAGAACAGGGTCTACAGGAAAAAAAAAAAAAAAAAAAAAAATAGATCCCAGCAACAGTCTTCTTGACTCCAGAAGCTTCAAAGCTAGGTAGGTGTTTCACTACTCTCTGGATCCAGATGCAGTTCTCATATAAAGATGCCACAAAACTCCTCCAGGGAACACTATTTTTTTGAAATGTGTTTAGCCAAAGAAACATAATTAAGAAAGCATACTTGGACCTTACTTTGTTTTTCAAGTAGATTTCAAGGAAAACCAAGCAACAGAATTTCTCCAAGTCCTCCAGAGCAACAGAGCCAAAGGAAACCATACTATGACATTCTCATATTTCAATACTGCCCATAAAACTGCAAAAAAGGGGTGACTCCATTCACTAAAATTCAGTTCTTTCTTGCTGAAAGAATCATTTGTTTAAGGGTAATGTAAAGCATTCCATTGGAGTGATTTTATTTGCTTTCTGTGTTTTAAATATGGGACACAGCTTTCTTGCCACAGGTATCTTGAATCGCCATAGCAGCTAACAGAGAAGTCATTGCTGTAGTCAACTCACTTGATTTTGTCCTTGGTAAGTCATACAATAAACTAGTAACACATCAATTGAATAATACACTATGGAATATTTTTTTTTTCTCAAAATAATTATAAGCTGCTTTTTTTCCTCTGTCCATGCGCTAAGGGTCTAGTATGCTGTTTCCATTAATGTAGCTACTTATGCCATGAAATACCACTGAAATCAATGGGACTATTTATGGAGTCATTTGCTATTCAAAGGGCTTGATTCTCTGATTATTTATTCTGGTTTTTCACTAGTGTTACTCTGCTTACTTGAACAGAGTTACTTCTATTTTAGCTGACGCAAAAGAGACTACAGTCAAAGGTGACAGAGTCTGGCACTAAAATGCTTTGTAAATAGTTGCTTCAAAATAAAGAAAAATAATGTATTTGGATAAATGCAAATCACAGTTTAACAAAAAGTGCAATCTGGATTTTGCAAGTTCAGTGGGATATTCCAAACAAAATTAACGCTCAAAGGTAACATTATTTTTGAATCTTGAATACTCACTTCATGCTTGACAAATAGCATCTGTCTACAATTAAGTCTTGCCTTGCTGATGTCATTAGGAGACCTTAAACAGAGATCAGATTTCATCCAGGGGAAGTAGACTTACAAAGGCTTTTGTTAACAAAGTTCTTCATTTCATAATGTGGAGGTGCCCAGCTCATGAGCCCTTCCAGCATATTTCTGTTATTTGAGTCCACAGTCTATTTCCAGGCATGGATGAGGACCAAGCCACAGATGAGATGTGTAATTCTGACAGCAACAGCATCTTATTTCATGGCCATCCTAGCAGTGTGGTCCCCTGCCCACAACACAGGCATCCTGATTGCCTGATAGGTACAAAGCTCATCCCCTTGCAGTCTGGGGTTGCGAGACCTCCCCTTTTTGACATTTCTGAGACAGGCAGGGAGCAGGAGGTGACCTACAACTGCCTATGTATGAGCTGTGCAAGAAACAAAAAGGCTCCTAGGAAGCACCAGACTTATTGTGCCTGCTTTGTTCAGGCTCTGGGTAAATGTGTGCATACTTTCGGATTTTATGCACATGTGAAGATCGGCTGTCCCAGGCATGCATGGTGGGTGGCATGCTGTGGCAGGAAGAATGGGCTCCACAGTCATAATTGGTAAGCTTCTGATGAGCTGACTGAGCACAGTACACATCATGTAGCACTTTTCACATTGCCAAGTTAACAGCTATCACCAGAGGTAGAATTTAAACTGCTGGAATAAACAAAGTCAAGGGGAAGTATCTTGCTGAAATGTCACCTCCCACAGAGCTTGTGGAAAGCCATTACTATTGTAAAGATGCATATATGGGATTTCAAAATGTATATTATGCCTTAAAAGATATACTTCAAAAATGCAAAACATACAGCAAGGGCAGACAATTATCTTTCCCAGAGTTTAAATATGATTGCCATTTTTTATGTGTTGGAAACTTCCCGGTAGCTTTCAGATGGTTTATTATTATACAAAGTAATCTGTCTACCTCAACTAAAATAGTTCACTTGAGAAAAAAAAAAAAAAAAAAAAAAAAAAATGAAGTAATTTGTGGTTATAAACTTTATAGAGGTTTAACTTGTCTGCCTTACTTTGTCTGAAAGATAGGGCTATAATCTCAGACAGCTACCAGGAGAATTAACTGGCTCACAAATTGGAAGCACTTTATCTAAATGCCAAGTATAGCATTGCTGGAGCTTTTCCAAGCACCCCATACCAAATTAGCCCCAGAACTGGGGTCTCAGGAAAAGCATCTTCCCTCTTTATTCTCTCTCTTCTTCCAGGACTGTCAACATGCTTACCTCCAGTTACTGTGTTTCCACTGGCCTGCCTTTCCTGAGAGAGCAGAGGATGCCCTCACTCAGCCCTGCTGGCTCCAGTGGGCTACAGGAACACGGACTGACAGACAGAGCTGGGAACCCAGCAGGTTCCCTGAGGGTGCCTGACACTCAAGCACAAGTAGTGCTGCAAAAGGGATGTGGAGGAATCTGTGGGGCTCGGATGAGAGCCCAGCTGAGTGCTGAGCTTCCTAATTCCTTCTCCCTGTCCTCAAGAGCCAGGGCACAAAGGCTATGGCCCTGAAGCACACTGAGAGCAGCTATCTCCTGGAGCTGGTGGGACCTTCTCTGGGGGGGCAGCCAGAGTCTGGGTTCGGCCGACCGCCGAACAGGGAGGAATAAGTCAAAGGCTCTGAATCTACCTAATATTGGGCACAGAACAAAAACTAGGTAGATAGTGAAAAGCTAGAGACATTGCTGTCCCCACAAGAGGAAACAGACTGGAGACCGCATGTTTCACAGAGGTCGATGCAACGTGTTTACAGCAATCTCAGCTGGAGGGACTGATGGGCTGCCCTGCCCTGCCCTGCCTGATGCTCCGGCCCCGCTCCACAGGACCCGTTGTGCAGCCACAGCGGGCAGGAGGAGCGCGGCGGGGGCTGCAGGGCTCGGGCTGCCCGCAGCGCTCCTGGCCCCGCTCCCGGCCTCCAGAAGTCCCCGGCCCCGCGGCGGAGCGATGCCGGCTGCCGGGTGTCGGGGCGTGCTGGCCGACTTGGCCATGCCAAAGGTCCTTTTTTTTTTTCCCCCCCTTTGCTAGTACTGGTTACCCAACCTATGGCACACAGTCGCTGGAGATAAAATACTGCTGGAGTGTGAGTAATGAAGCTATTCAGAGAAGACCAAGAGCCGGCAATAAGCAGGTGTTACCTTGGTATCAAGCACTATTCTGCTTGAGATCCTTGACACACGCGGCAGAACTGTGTCTTTTTTTTTAATTCTCCTCTCCCCCGCCCTTCCCTGTCCCCATCGCCGAGGTGACCCTGATGTACACGCTCTATGTGACACGCACATGACAGCACTATCACCACGGCTGCGAAATCCCAGCGTGGCGTGCATATCCCCGGCCCTGGCACCATTCAGCCCGTGCACCGGGGGCTGGAGGAGGAGGACGGCCGGAGTGCTGTTAACAAATTAGAGAAGTCAACAGGGCTCAAAGGGGACAAAGGGAGGGCAGGAGGGGTTCGAGCAGCTCGGAGCCCTGAGCCTGGGAGAGAGGCGAAGTCCAGAATCCCGGGCAGAAAGGGAGGACAGGGGAGCCCGCAGGAGTGGGGCACAGCAGGGGTATGGGGGCCGGACCCTGGAGAGCCCCGCCGGGTCTCCATAATGCCAGCTGCCCTGCTTTTGGATTGTTCCTTATCCCCGAATTGAAAAAAAATATATAAATATTTTTTATGAAGGGTCCAGATAAGCAAATGATTATTTTGCTTCTTGCTTGTCCTGAGGGCTAGAGACTAATCTATTTAGTCATTTCGTTGGTTTGAATGAATGTCAGGAGGAAGAAATGCACCGGGGAAAATTAGACAGGAGAAGGATCGCCTTTTGCTAGAATCGTATTTTCGTTACTTTAATTTATTTGTGCTTATTTTTCCTACGTCGGTTCTCCAATTGTAAGGAAATATACAAAGTGTGAAATACACACTTCGACAAAGCAAATAACAGTTATTACTTCAACCCGTCCATAAATACGGTATAAAAATAATAATTGATCACATTACTTTTCATTTCCCTGCTTCCGTTTTTCCGAAGGACACCGTGCAACGAAAACCGCCAAGAGCGGTAGAGGGACGAAGCGTGCCTTGAAGGAAGGGTGGCCGTGCCACCAAGCTGAATGGAGGTGACACAGCGCCTCTTCCCCGCGGAAGGGCTCGGGAGCGTCCTCTGACGAGTGTGCCAACGAGGAAGAGGATGGCAGAAAGGAGGGCTGGGAAGATTCTCTCCAGTTCCGAGCTCACGCCTGCCGGCGTGGACGGCGGTGCTCCAGCTTTCAGGACGCCGGCTTCCCAAAGCCATGGGGTTTAGGCGCCGCTTGGCAGGGCAGCGGCCCTGTGGTTCCCAGAGGACGTGCGAAGGAGGAGCAGCGGTGCGGTCAAAGGCCGGGACCGGCTCCGGTGCGCTGGGGGCTCAAAACCGCCCGTCCCGTCCCGACCCGTCCCGCCGAGCGGCGCAGCCCAGAGCAGAGCTGCCCCCAGGGGTGGCGGAGCCCGGGGAGTCTGCGCTGCCCTTCCTGGCCAGGGCGGGAACCTCAGGCCAGGAAACCTCGTGTGGCCCCTGTATATTTTTCCTCCTCCTTCCGAAGGAGTCGAGGGCCGTGCTCCATAAGAGCTCTGGTGATGTCAAGCAAGCTGGCTCCTAATAGCCCCCAGAAAGGGAAGCTGGGTGACAGCTGGCATGGGGCATCCCGGGGACACCTTTCCACTTGCAAGAGACCAGCACTCTCGTTTTCCTTCCCTCCACGGCTGCCGGTTACAGTTTATCGTCTGGAGAATTAGACAGTCACATCTACCTGCTTCTGCGGGAACTGGGGAAACACAAGGGGTGGCCAAAAAGGAAAAAAAAATAAAAATAAAAAGCTAAAGAAAGAAAAGGAGAGAGAAAAAAAAAAGATAAAAAATAAAAAAAGAAAAAAGAAAAGAAAAAAAGAAAAGAAAAGAAAAGAAAAGAAAAGAAAAGAAAAGAAAAGAAAAGAAAAGAAAAGAAAAGAAAAGAAAAGAAAAGAAAAGAAAAGAAAAGAAAAGAAAAGAAAAGAAGAGAAAAGAAGAGAAAAGAAGAGAAAAGAAGAGAAAAGA
>NC_048897.1:12391648-12395999 GCF_011077185.1 Oxyura jamaicensis | reverse complement strand
AAGAAAAGAAAAGAAAAGAAAAGAAAAGAAAAGAAAAAAGAAAAGAAAAGAAAAGAAAAGAAAAGAAAAGAAAAGAAAAGAAAATTACAGGTCACAAGTTTTCCTTAGTTTATCTGCCAAGGCTTCCAAGCAGGAGGGAAGAGGAGCCTTTGGCTTTTTGCTGAAGGAATCTCTGTGCATTCCCAACCGGAGCGAGGTCTATAAGCCGCCAAGCACCTCTCTCTGGATTATGTTCGCGTTAGGTATGATGCTCGTAATAATAACAACAGCTCCGAGAATTATGAGACGAGAGCACGTTTGACAGTGTTGGAGAAATTCAAATACAGCTGCATCGGCTTTGTCTTTGGTTCAGTCACATTTATTTCCCCAAGCTAGGCAGACAGCCTGAGCAAAGCATGACAATGAGTTTTGTAAATAGCAAATGGAAGGGTTTGCTTGGTTGTTGGTTTTGTGAGCTTTTTTTTTTTTTTTTTTCCTCCCCTCCCTGTTTGATTTTACTCGCAGTCCAAATAACCTTCTTCGGAGAATGTTTCAAACAAGAGAATGTGAGCGGGAGGGGAAGAGGGGGGCTCGTAATTGCAGGTTCCCTTTGGAGCTGGAATTAAAACGCTGACGGCGTGTGTTGCAGAGGAAAGGTGCAGAGGCAGCCTGGGCTCTGACTGCAGGACGGCTCTGTTGTCACTGCCTGCCGTTTATTTACAGCCAAGCACTGGAGAGCCGACGCCGCTTCGGCAGCGGGAAAGTTTGGGGCCCTCCTCGCCGGGCCCGGGGCTGCGGGGGCTGCAGGGCTGCGGCGGGAGCAGCCCCACTCCGCGACCGCTCAGGGAGCGCCCCAGGCCTGGCACTGGTCGGGCAGCGCCGCTTCTGCGCCGGGCCTCTTGAGCTGCGTGTTCTGAATAGGAAACATATATATGTGGTCAGCTGGGGGGTGGCTGAAAGAGGTCTTAGGAAAGTAAGGAGGTGGACGTCGGGAGGGTTCTGAGCCCAGTGCCCTGTGCCAGACCCGCCGTGCGGTGGTGCGGCCGGGGAAGGAGTCACTGCGTCTTCGGGCACCAGAATCTGCTCCCTTATTTAGGTCAGGTCGTCACTCCTAGGGACTTCTGCTTTCATTGGGCGATAAATGTATTCCTTTCTTCTATCAGGCTGGTATACCATCCCCCCTCTATTGTCTCAGGGGAGAAGAAAAAATAAAAGAGCTTGTTCTGCACAGAGGAGTTAAAATACATTTGCAAAAGCGTCTGCAGCTCTTGAAAACTTTCCCTGTTTCCTCATCAAAGCCACCTTCCCGGCGGGAGAGTCGGGGAAGCTTGTTTGTTTGTTTTGAGTTGCCTTGAAACTCTCAGTCTGTTGCTTGTTATTGCCTGGCGTGCTCGGCTCCTCACGGCCGGCTTCCCCGGGCGGTGCCGCCGTCCTGGCAGCCGGCTCCGCGCCTCTGAGCGCCTCACCTGATGCACAAATAACCCCCAAATTTTCCCGCAGCGCCCATTATGCTTTGCTAAGTTTGGCTGAACATACCCGCCACTATTTGCCCGCCACTGTTAGCCTCCCAGCCTCTCCCCGCGGCTGCCATTGCAGCTCCCGACCGGGAGACGGAGGCCGGGCCTCGCCACCTTCCCCCGGGAGGGCCGAGGGACCCGGCCCCGCTCCGGGGAGTCCCTCCGGCTGTGGGCGAAGCCTGCCCCGCTCTTGCGAGGCAAGGAACGAGGCTGTAAGATCGGAGCGCAACCGTGTGTTTTGCTTGCCATTAAATCGATGGAGCATACGAGGTCTGCCCGGGGGAAAAGATGACTTGAGCTGTTAATGAGAGCTAACACTGAGATTTAAATAGGATGGGCTCGCTTCTCCAGCGGTGTTTCAACAATATTGCTTCTATTTAGTTATTTTTTCCTTCCTTCAGCGCTCCGGGAAGTGCCCCCGAAGGCGCGGGCAGTGCCGCGGGGTGGTGCCGGCCCGGGGGCGCATTGGAGGAGGAAGGTGGCAGGGGCCGCCTCTCCCCCTCGCCCCCCCCCCCCCCCCCCCCCCCCCCCCCCCGCGCTGCTCCTTTGTTCCCATGGAAGTCCTTTGTGGGGGGAGAGGAAGGGGAAAGCGCTTCCATTTTTTGTCTCTCAGTGCCCCGTGGGTGTGAACACGCAAAAACGACACCTCGGAAAGGGAGCGCGCGTTTTGTATTGATTTCAACCTTGAACCGAAAACTTTGGGACCTTTTTTGGGGAGGTGAAATGGAGGCGAGAGGGGGAAGAGCTGGTGCCCGATCCTTAGCAGAATCATGGGGAAAGCCGCAGGCTGAGGGGTGCGAGAGTCCCTGGGGAGCCGGGCGGGCGGGAGGCCCAGGTAGCGCCTCTGGTGCCGGGCGGGCTGCCGGCCGCGCACGGCGGGGCTGCGCTGGCCATTGCGGGCCGCTAGATGTCGCCGGCGCCGTTCGCATCGGGCTCCCTCTCCGCGGGCAGGCGGCGAGGGCGGGCGGCCCGGTTCCCCTCCGCGCCGGGCCCAGACACGGCTCGGCTCGGTTCAGCCTCGGGAGGGGACAGAGGAGGCGGCGGTAGTCCCTCCACTAGGGTTCGAGGGGGGAGACCCCGGGGGTCCCGGGGGGGGGGGGGGGGGGGGTGTTCTGCGGGTTTCCCCCTCGGTTGGTGTCAGGGGGGCGGGGAGCTGTTAGGTGAGGCAGTTTGGATGTGAATTGGGCCGAAAATAATCGTCTCTGCAGAAGCTATCGGCAAAGGGGATGTCCGGCTGTGAGCCTGGGAGCCGTGCACCCGCGGGGAGTTGCGGAGGTCGGGCCCCGGGCGGGGGGCCGGGGGGGGGGGGTGCAGGGCTGCACCCCGGGCTCCCCCGCCCGCTCGCTGGGGCTGCTCTCGACAGAGGCAACGCACGAAATCTGCGGCTGGCCCTGGGAAAGGCTCCAGAGATGAGCATTTCTGTTGTGTGACGTGCCCGCATTAGCAGCCCGAACACGTAGGGAAAGGCTGACATCTGCGGTTTGGTACGAGGCACCCGAGAAATGACAGACCTCCCGGTTCGGAGGGGAGCCCCCGCCTCGGCTGCCGGCGGGGAGGGACCCGCTGGTCCCGCGGGAGCAGCCGGCCCGAGGAATGCGCACCGCACCTCTTAGGATTTCCCGAATTTTAAAAGTAGGAATGCTGTACAGTCTCGATTTGGGGCATTCATTGTCAGTGCTCCGAAGCGAGAAGATAGAGGGAGACCTCGGGCATAAACTTTGAGTGAGGTTCCAGTCGGAGCACGAATAATAATAAAGTTACCCGGCTTTTGTCCTCTGCTTTCAAAATACCGCATCAAATTGAGGGTGCACCGTGGGTAATTTTTCCCAGCCTTTGTGCCAACGCACCTCTGCTTTTGACTGTCGAGAGTGGAAGATAAACAAGAAATAGACAAAAATAAGAGAAGAAAGATTCGTTAGGGATTAAAGCAAAAAAAAAAAATGCAGAAAGAGGAGTCTTGAAACTTTCTTCTACCTTTCCTCTTATTTTTCACGGTTTGAATTAAGGTGCTGGAGCGGCAGCAAGGAGTATATATATATATCCCACCTCCATAGGTGTGTAGTTGTCTGATCAAAATATTAAGGAACACTCTAGTTCGATGAGTTTCTTAGCAAGGGCTCTGAAAGGAGCAATACAGCTAAATTGCACCTTTAAGCACCAAGGTATGAGGCAAAGGATGTATTGCAAGAACAGATGAAACTATGCTTGGGATAGATTATATTTATTGTCTTTATGCAGAAGAAAATAAGTTAAATTAAAGTTAAAGAAATGTTAGTTATTCCATGACACAATTGTTGCACAAACTGCTTTCAGTCAAGTTGTTTTGTTTTCAGGGCACTTTTGCAAGCATCTTCCACACCCTTGGTTTGAAGAGAGAGATCTCACGTGCAGTTCTGCATTTTCAGGGAGAAAAGAGCTACTTTAGAAGGAGAAAAAGTGTTTCTTCCTAGAGTTCAATATATTTTTTAAATGCCATATCTCAGAGAAAAGGCCTCTTGTAACAAATTCCTAGACTGTGTCAGATTATAACAAACTGAATCGCAAGAAGCAATTACAAAGCAAATATTGTGATCGGTGCGGTGGGTAAAATCGGAGTCGAGTTTATAGAAGAATATTAACTCTGATTTTTAATTTTTAAAAATCAACAGTGATTAGATTTGTACTAAGCCTGAAGACCTTTTCCTGTAGATGGCGTCCTTTGGGTATTGAGTAATCAATAATAACAGAGTTGTACTCAGGAGACTTTATTAAGCCTTGGATAATAAAGTAATTAATAATCTTTTTTTAGTTATATACTTATTGAAAGTGAAAAAGCATTGATTTATCGTAAGCAAAAGTGTGTTTCTCCTTCACGT
>NC_048897.1:12376871-12389138 GCF_011077185.1 Oxyura jamaicensis | reverse complement strand
AAAGAAAGAAAGAAAGAAAGAAAGAAAGAAAGAAAGAAAGAAAGAAAAAGAAAAACACGGAGACCGCCCTGTCCAATATTTAAAGTGTTCAGAACAACCGACATAAAGAGCCCTCTCCTGCGAGCCCTCCTCATGCAGGGGACCGAGGAGCAAGCAAAATCTGCTTCCCAAGAGCCTCCTTGCAGCCCGAGCGAGCCGCATCCCCGACCCTGTGCCCGAAGCGAGCGGCAGCCCCTCGGCCCGGCACCTCCTCCTCCCGCCCGACCCCCGGGCACGGAGAAGCCGAAATCGGCTTTGCTCCGAGGCTCGCCAGGCGCCTTCTCGTAGACGGGCGTATAGCTGTTTATGTCTTTTGTGTTACCTCCAGCATTTTGCTATGGTTACTAGGGGGGCCCGGGGGGGCTGAGGAGGGAGAGGGGAGGATGCTGCGCTTTTGTAGGCCCTAAAAATCGGATCCACAGCTCATCTCGCCGAGCCCGAGATTCCGCTATAAACCAAGGGGTGCGGTGGAGGTGCGGTGCAGGGAGCGGGCTGCGGCGGGGCACCGAGCAGGCAGCGCGGCACGGCTCGGCACGGCTCGGCACGGCACGGCACAGCTCGGCACGGCCAGGTAGGATGGGCACCGCCCGGGAGCCCGCGCCCGGCCAGCTTTTTCGGAGCGCTCGGGTGAAATAAGCCGGGGAGGGCTGGTGGCTGCCTTTGTGCTGGGGGAGGGGGAGCGGGCCGGAGGGGGGGGGGGGGGGGCTGGGGGGGGGGGGAGGGGGGCCCGGCACGTCTTTCCTCTCGAGTTACCGAAAAACTGCAAAACCAGATCCATGTGTCATTCTCTAAAGATTACGGTTATAAGAGGCTAAGAAGCTTTAGAGCCACGCCATGAAAATATCCTAGCGAGAGTTTCTTAGGAGTCAAAGAGCACCTGGAAGTCTCTCCGGCAAAAGCGCTGTGTTAGCCAAGAATGTTTTGCCAGTAAACACAGGAGAAAATAAAATGATGTATTTAAACCTAGAGAACAGCAAGCGACATTTAACCTGTCCATTCTCCCCCACGCCTTATTATCATCGGCTGCATAGCTCTGTGGATAACTCTTAGGGGATATTTTAATTTCCGATTCTTGAATTAGGAAGAGCTTTTTTTTGATACGCGATGGGACGTATTACATAGGCAGGTGTGACGACTCTTAAATACACGCATATAAAAAATACGGCTAAATTTAGGATTTTTTAAAAGGCACTTTTTAACATTAAAGTTGGCAGCGAGTGTAGAAATATTCTGTTTCGAAAAATTCTGACAGACAAAATCTAATGGATGCTCTACTTTCTGTAGGTAGGCTTTCTATGGATGCTATTCTAAAGACATAGGAATAAATAAATCAAAGCTTTAGCTCCTAACAGAGACAGCTAGATCCAGACCTCTCCACCCCGTGTAGCCGCCGTGGGAAACGCAGCCCCCGATGCTTATTCGGATCTCTTTCTGTCACTGCTCTGTCTTGTCTTACGCTTACGGCACCAGCAAAGCTGTCCCCTGCAGCAACCGCTTCCCGTTACCACGTTTCTGTGCAACCCCTACCGTCCGAGAAACTTCCTAAAGTTCAACATTAGGGGAACTCTTTGCACCTAGTCGATGAATGGCATTGTTTTAACGCGCTCTCTCTTCTAGCTGCGCAGCCTTCTCAAAGGTATACAGTGCCCCGCTGGCTGTTCTTTATGGTACAGTGCAGCTTCTCAAAAGATCATCGGATGGAGAAATTTAGCTCTTCTTGAAACATTTAAGCAACTGAGCAATTAGTTCTGAATGGGGGTGGGGGGAGGGAAGACGAGAGAGCTTAAAGGAGGGGGGAAGAGGAGATACAACACAACTAGCCCGAAAACAACAGGGGTGGGGATGCATGGGAGGGGGACTTAAAATGTTTGTATTTAAAGGGTGCTTGCAAGGTCTTCGGCACAATATGTGCTGCTCTCCTTAAAGGGGCACTGAGTGCCAATAACCATTAGTCATCCAGTAGGGACTTTTCATTACAGATCTATCTTTAGGGGGAGTTCCCCGAAGACTCCGAAATGAACATAGCTGCGAATTTCAAATATGGTCCAGTTCGATTCACAAAGTGCCTGCGTACCTGCTTCAATAGAAGGGAGAGATACTCACCCGAGTTTCAGGAGTGTGTGGACAGCCCAAAGGTCTCTGCAGCTCTCGTGTCCTCTCTGGAATACTATCTTGCATCCGAGGCAGTTCCCAGTCTACATTTGATGTTAACATTTATGCTATCTCAAATACGAGGCTCTCCCATAGACATTTTTTCCAGGGTTTTCAAGCAAATTTCTCGGTGCCACAATGTTATGATGGAAGGATGCTGAAATGACAGGCCTCGTAGACGCTTGTCTTAATCATCGGCTTCTTAATTTAGTTTTAGTGCTGTGGTTTTGTGTGTGTGCGTGTGTGTGTCTGCGCGTGTGTGCGCGCAAGAGAAGCCTCTGACAACCTGCAGCTTCCTAATGACTGACGAGGCAGGGCTGCTGCAGCAAAGTAACACTTCCCTGGTGTGAAGACCTCTTACTGGGAAGTTTAGTTCACTACTGTTCTCGCAATCCTAATCGTATAACCTGTAACCAAAACCCATGGAAGAAGGATACAGTATGCTAAATAGAGTAACTTCTAATCACTAGACGTTAGCACCACTACCAGCTGTTACGGATTAACTGAAAGTTGGCTAGAGACAGACACCTAACCTTAAATTTTCAAATGCAGATATAAGGGTGGACCACTGAATACTTCTTCCTCTCCCTCTTTGCCTCCATTCATCTATCCATCCACCTCCAGTCCCATTCACCCCTCTTCAAAATGTTTGACCACCTCTCTCTCTTTGTTAGTGCACTGCTCCGTCCCCATTCGCCATGCCTGAGCAGCGGGGTATCGGTGTCTGCTGAGCAGTCCTTACCTTAATTGCCCAGGTAACCTGGGATAAATAAGGCAAGCTCAGAGTCAAGGGGGGATAGAATTATATATGTGTACATCCAGGCATTTACTGTACCGAATGCGACGTTACTGATTGTTAAACCTAAGTGTCCTGACTCGTTTCATGGAAGCATGATGCCATCGAAGCGTGGTTACTAAATACCCTTTCTTCATGGCTGAAAAAACCCTCATTCATTCCTTAAGCTGTCAGGACATTTTAGCAGCTTAACCCCTTGAAAAAGCCTGGGAGTACAGAGCCGCTATACCCGTGTGAAGAGGGATTGAAGGCTGGAGCTGGGGGGATGCACCCTATCTGTATCCATTGGGCTTACAGTGGAGACGGGCCGCTTTTCCTTCGGCCTCTGATTCCTAAAAAATGTAAGGAAGGGAAAAGTGCGCGGTTGAAACACTATCAGTGTGAACTATATCCAGGAACCTTGTGGAGACTGCTGGCACTCAGGCGAATGGCACTTCAGCCAGGACGTTTCAGCTCAGGTCTTCACCCCTGTCCCGGGTTCGGACATCCCCAGCCCATCCCTGGCGTTCAGTGCAGCAGGTCCACGGCCGAGGGCGAACGCGCAGGTGAGGGAGCACCCACACTCTGCAGAGAGCTGGGGCTCGGCTTCACACCTCGCCGTGGTTCACATGGCTGGGGCCGTGCGCTCCCCGTCTCCGCACAAGCTTTTTCTCCTGACACCCCACAAAAACTTTCACGTTAAAAAATGCTGCCTGCCGTTACGGACCTTCTTACAAGAATCCGAGTCTGAGCGGAGCTGAGGGGTCAAAGCAGCCACTTATTCAGGGCTCCAACATACAAAGCTAACACTGAAGTAAATGGGAGTCGTGGCCAGGTCAGAGCTAAGAGAAGAATTGGCATTAGAGCAAGACTCCCGCTTTTCCAAAGTAAATATCTCCGATTTTATAAACGGAGAATTTTCTGGGGAGGAAAAAAAATGGCCAGACTCAAAAGTTAGAGTCCAGCAGAAATAATAATTGACGTGGCCTCTCTTACATATCCTTTTCTGTCCTATAAACAGTGAATTAATCTCAAGGGCTTGGAACGATATGTACTGCATATTGGACGCAACATTTCCTTTTTTGGTAGAACTGTATATCCACGGCATTAAAAAAAATATATAATATAAATCCTAAGTTTGTGCACAATGATTTATACTGCTGCCGTGACAAATGACTGAGAGTTAAATCGAGATCACCAAACGTTTTAAAAGCACGTTGCTCTCGGTATTAGACCTTTGCTCAGAAAAGCAAAAGGATGAAACGTTTATTTTCTTCCCTGCTACTTTTTCGTCCCCGATCACAACGCGAAGTAAACTCAGCTGTGACCTGAGAAACACCTCAGAGCATTAAAATTTCAACAGGCAATGACAGTGTTACATTAAACGAGAACTCCTCCAGTTTGCTGCAGATCTGGGATTTGAATAAAACGTTCAATGTTAACAAACAATACACACGTTTGGCACTTTGTGTATTAAATGGATCAAAGAGATTTGATAAGGCACAATACACCATTTGTACAGACCTGATTGAGTTAATATAATATCAGCAAATTTTACAGCGAAATGAATCTGTTTCTTTTCTTTGTGTTTAAAACCAGCACAGATTACAAATTTTAATGATCTGAAAATGTTTGGTATACAAAATCATGCTTATTTCAGTATTAGCAAAAACACAAGAAATTTTTCAACACAAACACCCAGCTGTGTCTATTTTAAAAGCAGTTCAATGACAGCTTGCACTTATGAGCATGCAATCAGCTAATTTCGCTTTTTTTTCTTCTGTGTTAATCAACACTTTCCTTCCTGCATATCAGAGTACAAATAGTATAGTTACTCCACATCAGTAAATGTTTACGTAACCTGTCCTTTCTCAAGAATCCGGTTACACCGAATCATTACATGCTAGACCGAGTAGGAAAATGCACCGGGCCCAGCCACCCTAATGGGATCCCAGCGCACCATAATGACACATATTAGTTAATGATCGTCATAATCATAATAATATGCACCAATCTTACCTTTCCTCTTACCCCTTGCCATTGTAGAGTCAAGTCATATTCTCCACACCGCATTCTTCCTTAAGAATTCCCAAACATTGGCTTCAGTGTTGTGCAATGAAATAATTACAAATTGACATGATTTTTTAAACAACCGCTTTTCTAAAAAATAAAAATAAAAAATAAACGTAGTCGATCATCGACCTTTATCTCCCTCTTTTTTTACTTTTTTGTCAGTAGCAACCTGTTATGAAATTGGATAAATAAATACAATTGTGGTAAGGTCATTCGAGGTTAATCCGATGCACAGAGTTCGTGCCATTCCCAACTGCAATTGTTTATTACCAGTCCATTATAATTGTTCTCGTTATTTACTCTCTCTCTCTCACTCTCTCTCTCACACATACACACAAACACATATATAAAGTGCATATCCACACATAACCACGTTTGTCGCGCTGAGGTCTAACCTGAATTTGTCCGGGATAAACTGTTTTATCTGGGACTGAGCTACAAGCCTTATTTCTACGAAACATTTTTTTTCCCTGCAGAACAAACATAAACTTTGGGTGGCTTAACGCAGCGGTAGGCACGGACTGTACGTCGTCGTTGCACAGCGCTTCACTTTTAATGGCACCTATGCGCTATCGATTACATTTCCCCTTCTGTTTTCCGAATAAGAAAGCTGCGAGTCTGCTTTGTTAGTTAGAGGACTGGTTTTCTTTCTTTCTTTCCTTTTTTTTTTTTTTTTTTTTTTTCACGTGTTCGCAGTGAGGGACCGCTCGATGCGGCCGGTTACCGCCGACCCCCTCGGCCGGGGACGCTGTGGCCGCAAGCTCTCCTCCCCGCCACCGACCCCCCCGGGCCCTGCGGGGAGCGAGGTGGGCAGGGGGGCGCCCAGCACGGTTCCGCCGCCGTCGTGGCTCCGCTCGGGGGCCGGGGGGCCGTGAGGGAACAGCTGCTCGGTCGCAGCCCCGCACCGTTCGGGGAGAGGCCCCGGCCCGGCCCGGCCCGGCCGGGCTCCGCCGCCTCAAGGCCAGCCGCGGCCCCGCAGGCACGCCCCGCCGTCTCGGTGCCCTCCAGCGGAATTTTCGTTTTGTTTTGTTTCCGTCCCTCGGAAAAAAATAACCGGCGCCGCAGGACCCGCGGCGGGGCCTGGCGGGCCGAGCGGGCCCGCGGCCTTCAGCGGGACCCGCAAAGTAGTACCTCGGCCGCACCGCGGCCTCCGCGCCTATCCGCCCCCTTCGCCGCCACGGGAGGGGGGCGCAAAGGCACGGGGCAGCGCTGCTCCGCCGCGGGACCGCGGGGCAGGTGGACGGGACGGGCGCAGAGCGGCGGGACGGCGGCTGTTTGTTTGCCGTGAGGGGATCCGCGCTCGGAGCTGCGGGCGGGGGGGGCTGCGGGGGTGTATGTGCGTGTGTGTGTGTGTGTGTGTGTGTGTGTGTACACCGCCGCGGTGATGCGCCCCGCCGCCGGTATCCCTGCGCCGCAGGAGCCGCGGCGGCGGCGGGGGGCGTGCCGCCGGCGGGAGAGAGGCGGGGCGAAGCGCGGCGGCGCCTGGCCATTGGGCGGCGGGCGGGCAGACGCGGCGGCACGCCGGCGGCGCTGATTGGGCGGCCGGTGGGAAAGGTTAAACCAAAAAATTTTTTACAGCCCCGGTGCGTGTCTGCAGCTCTGAAACTAATTGTGGCCGGGGCGCTCTGTATAGCCCGGCTCCGCTCGCTCCGCGCCGACCCGCCGCGGCTGCTCCGTCCTTCCTTCCTTCCTTCCGTCCTTCCTTCCGTCCGTCCTCCCCCTGCTCTGGCTTGCCGGGGGAGCCAGGCACCATGAAGTAGCTTTTTTTTTTTTTTTTTTTTTTTGTTGGGGGGGGGGTTTTTTTTTTTTTTTTGTGGGGTTCCCGGGGGGTTTTTTCCCTTTTTTTTTCTTTTTTTTTTTTTTTTTTTTTTTTTTTTCTTCCTCTCCTCCGCTCCGACTCGGTTTGATTTTCTCTGATTGGTGATTATTATTCCTATTATTTTTTTTTCCCTCCCCGGCGGTTCCTGTCCCTGCTACATGACTTGCCAGCGCTTGAGACTGCGGTCCAACTGCGCTGCCGCCGCCGCTGCCGTCGCCGCCGCCGCCGCCGGTGGTGCCGCCGCCGCCAGCCCGGCCGCCGCCGCCCCGGGCGCCGCTCCCCCGGCCGCTGCCGCTTCCCCCCTGAGACTAGTGTGTGATGTTGGACATGGGAGATAGGAAGGAAGCGAAAATGCTGCCGAAATCCTCCTTTAGCATAAACAGCCTGGTGCCCGAAGCCGTCCAGAGCGACAACAACCACAGCAGCCACAGCCACCACAACAGCCACCACCCCCACCACCACCACCACCATCACCATCACCACCACCACCCGCCGCAGCAGCAGCCCCAGCGAGCCGCCGCGGCCGAGGAGGAGGACGAGGAGAAGGGGCAGCTCCTGCTGCCGCCCCCCGCCGCCGCCGCCTCCGGCGCCCTGGAGGTGGCCAAGGCGGAGATGCTGGCCGGCAAGGGCGAGGCGGGCGCGGCGGCGGCGGCGGTGGAGCTGGAGGAGAAGGAGAAGGCGGCGGACGAGAAGAAGGGGGCGGCGGAGGGGGGCAAGGAAGGGGAGAGCGGCAAGGAGGGCGAGAAGAAGAACGGCAAGTACGAGAAGCCGCCGTTCAGCTACAACGCCCTCATCATGATGGCCATCCGGCAGAGCCCCGAGAAGCGCCTGACGCTCAATGGCATCTACGAGTTCATCATGAAGAACTTTCCCTACTACCGGGAGAACAAGCAGGGCTGGCAGAACTCCATCCGCCACAACCTCTCCCTCAATAAGTGCTTCGTCAAGGTGCCCCGCCACTACGACGACCCGGGCAAGGGAAACTACTGGATGCTGGACCCGTCCAGCGACGACGTCTTCATCGGCGGCACCACCGGCAAGCTCCGCCGGCGCTCCACCACCTCGCGGGCCAAGCTGGCCTTCAAGCGCGGCGCCCGCCTCACCTCTACCGGACTGACTTTCATGGACAGGGCGGGATCCTTGTACTGGCCTATGTCCCCCTTCCTCTCCCTGCACCACCCCCGGGCCAGCAGCACTTTGAGTTACAATGGGACCACGTCCGCCTACCCCAGCCACCCCATGCCCTACAGCTCAGTGTTGACTCAAAACTCCTTGGGAAACAACCACTCCTTTTCCACGTCTAATGGGTTAAGTGTTGATAGACTAGTCAATGGAGAGATACCTTATGCCACTCATCACCTCACAGCAGCAGCTCTGGCTGCCTCAGTGCCGTGTGGCTTGTCAGTTCCCTGCTCCGGCACCTATTCCCTAAATCCCTGCTCTGTAAACCTTCTAGCAGGACAGACGAGTTACTTTTTCCCCCACGTTCCTCACCCTTCAATGACTTCTCAAAGCAGCACTTCAATGACGGCCAGGGCAGCCTCCTCCTCCACGTCGCCACAGGCGCCCTCCACTCTCCCCTGTGAGTCCTTAAGACCTTCTTTGCCAAGTTTCACAACGGGACTTTCCGGAGGACTTTCTGATTATTTCACACATCAAAATCAGGGGTCTTCTTCAAACCCTTTAATACATTAACATCCATGGGATCAGACTGTAAGTGAACATTTTACACACATTTGCATTGTAAATGATAATTAAAAGAAAAAAAAAAAAGCAAAACAAAAAAGTCCAGGTATTTTTTATTAAGTCCCCCATTTTCTGTACGTTTGTTCAGTCTTTAGGGTTGTTTATTATTCCACCAAGGTGAGGAGTGTCAGCAAGGTGCAATGTGGGGAGATTACATTGTAGACTATGAAGTTTGGAAGACAAAATTATAGTAGAATGTGTATCTAAATAGTGACTGCTTTCGCAATTTTTCTTCAAATACGATAAGTCTATCACTAAAAGCCGCCAGATTCTCCATGTTTGCAGTATTATAAGTTATCATGGGTATGTCGGTGGGTGCAGACCTTGAAAAAATAAAAAGCCACTAAATTTATGAAACCTACAAAAAAAATCTTAAAACGTAATTTGTATTTAACCAGAATTTCATCCTGAAAGATGCCCAAGAACTACGTTTTGGCCATTTAATATTTTATCCCTTTCTTTACCGAACTGCTTATTTTTGGGCTTTCTTTTATTTCTTTCTATTTTTTTTCTGTTTGTTTGTTTGTTTACTTTTAGACCAAAGATTGGGTTTTAGAAAATGCACTCAGTGTACGGAGTAATTTAAAAACAGCAACATTATTTCAGTTTGCAGCACTGCCCGTTCAAATGAATCAGAAGGGGACAAAATTAATGATTGCCTTCAGTTTGTGTTGTGTATATTTTGATGTATGTGGTCACTAACAGGTCACCTTTATTTTTTTTCTAAATGTAGTGAAATGTTAATACCTATTGTACTTATAGGTAAACCTTGCAAATATGTAACCTGTGTTGCGCAAATGCCGCATAAATTTGAGTGATTGTTAATGTCGTCTTAAAATTTCTTGATTGTGATACTGTGGTCATATGCCCGTGTTTGTCACTTACAAAAATGTTTACTATGAACACACAGAAATAAAAAAAAATAGGCTAAATTCATATATACTTGATAGTTTTTTTGTCTTTTTTATTAACTAAAATTAATACGCCTGAGGCTTTAAAGTTGTAGGGAGATCAGAGCGCTGCTTGTTACAGTAGTCCACCATTTTTCACATGCTCATCCCCCTCCTCCCCCCCGATCACTTTGTATTTTACCACGGTATTTTGGAATATAAAGGAGCAGGGAATTAGGGTATTTAATTAAACACCACGGCCACTACTGTGATGTCCGTTTCGGGGCAGGACTCTCATCAGGTCTGCCTGAGAACTGGTATTACGATGTAGGGTGTCTTGCTAAAAACTCTGTCTTAAGCTGAAAATGCTTAAAATTGCGTATGTATATAGTTACATACATATATATACGTACATGCATACGTGAGTATATATACACACGTTCGGAAAAAGTACAGGTACTTTATTTATTTCCTAAGTGCATGTTGTTCTTTCAATCTTTGCAATGGTTTGAATGGGTTACCCATCTGAAAAGGAAATCGTTTGGACTGTATGATAACTGAAGCTCTATTAACTATGGATGTGTATGTGTGTGTATATACATATACATATTAGCTTTCCTATAATTATTTGGTCAAATCTGGCAAGCTATGATACGTATGTGTATTAAATGCAATCCTTATCTTAAAGATACACTGTTCCGGAAGCGTCTATACTCTGTACTTAGAGCCTTTGCATGCTGCAAAACCCTTTGGCTTGGCACGTTGTGCAGGCGGCTGCCGCTGGGAGCCGGAGCCTCCCTCCTCCGCCCCCTTCGCCCTGCGGCCGGCGAGAGCCGGGCCGGGGCCGCGGGGCCTGGGGGCTGCGGGGCCGGGGGGCTGCGGGAATGCGGGGCTGAGGGCCCGGGGGGCTGCGGGGCTGCGGACCGGGGCTGCGGGGCTGCGGGGCGGCGGGGCGGCGGGGCAGGGAGCTGCGGCTCACGTGATGCCGTGCTCGCATACCGATGTTTAAAGGTCTTAGAGGAGAGGGGAGGAAAAAAAAATGTGGATGTGCTTAAATTTCAAGTTTGGGAATGGATTTCTCTTTTCCCCTGTCTGCCTGGCGGTGGGAAGGCTGGCTGAAGCCCGCTAGCCCATGCAAACGTGTGTAAGTATATTCGGCTGCCCGGAGAATCGCCCCTTAGTTTTAAGGAAGCAACGCGATGACTAGTTTTAAGAAGCGTTTAATCCTAAAAAGAATCAGTTTCTTGACGAGTTTAGGGAACCCTATAAAAGCCACGAGTCGGGAAAATAATTAGAAAACTTGTGCAAAAGGTTTAACAACTAATTGGATCCCGCAGCGAGTCTGCAGAGGACAAGTTGTTCATTTGTTACGTTTGTGTAGACTAAACTGTGCTCCGCAGCAATGCAATAAGACGGCGACTGCTCACAATAGGCCACATGAAAAATAATCTCTAGCTCGAAGATGTTATCGCAAACGCTTTAAAGAGCTGGACTTAGAAAGGCAGAAAAGAGGGAGAAAAAAAATGCCAGGGGTGCATACAGGAAAAAAAAAAAAAAAAAAAGAGAGAGAGAGAGAGAGAAAGAAAAGAAAAAGAAAAAGAAAAAAAAAAAGAAAAAAGAAAATCTGAGTTCTTGCAAAGAGTATATTTGTCATGCTGAAAGAATAAGGGGAGAGAGAAGAAATCTTCCGAAAATAGGTAATGAATAAACAGATGCAAGCAAATCTGCAGGGAAGAGAGAGGAGTGAAAGGTTATGGATGAGAGATGGGACACCCAGCTCTGCACTATGTGGGGGAGAAGGAGAGAAATCTCTGATATTCTTGGCTTTCACTCTCACTTCTGCAATTCAAAATTAATCATCACTATGAGAAAAAGGTTGCTTTGTTTGGGGATGAAGAGATGATACCACCACTTGGAAGCGCCTACCCACATTCTTCGTTCTATTGTCATTAAAATAAGTGATCGCAAAAACTAAAAAATAAAATAAAATAAAATAAAAACTTATTTGCAACAAACCTATCGGAAATAATAAAATGAAATAGGTGTGATTTAAACTCTTGAAGCCCCGAGACCCCATTCTATATATTTGTACCCAAGCAAATGTAAAGAATGGCATCTGCTACAGCTGACAAAGGAAATGATTTATTATTTACTACTTCCAATTGCTTGTAGGAAATCCAATAGCACATACTTAAAGTATTATTTAGTTTGCAATGTGAAAAAATCCGCTGACAGTGTACTAAAAGGAGGAAGAAGTCAGGTTGGAGGAAAGCACAATCTCACCATGTCAGAGTTCTGGGTTGGCTAATAAGTATTAATTAGATAAGCGTGATGCATCATAATTCCTGAAAAGGGTAGCCTTGATGTATGTCTCTCCAGACTTCTTTTCAGTAAACTCTCGCTCTCAGTGCTCTGCTTTAGGTTCAGTACAGCGAAGTGTTACCTAAGCAATTCAGGTGTCACACCTCTTTCTCTTGCTCTGGGGGAAAGGGTGGTGGTTGGGCTGGTAATTTATTCACGATTCTATACACACATTACCAGCAAAGAGACTGGTTTTGGAAAGAAAAAAAATGCTAAAGTTGTCATGGGTTGTAGCAGGACTGCCAAGGCCCCAAATATGCCTTTACCTTTGCCTGCTACCCTTTTGTTCGCTGAGAATGTCTTTTAGGCTCCTCTTTAAACAGGCTCGTTCTGTGAAGAATGCAAGCTTTATTTTATTTTATTTTATTTTATTTTATTTTATTTTATTTTATTTTATTTTATTTTATTTTATT